>NW_005871367.1:656854-692136 GCF_000147115.1 Myotis lucifugus
GCAGCGCCCAGAGGCCGCTTGACCCGCGGAGGGGCCGCCGCGTTGTTGTGTCAGCGTCTCGCGGGGCGGCGGCGACAGTGGCCAGACACCCAGACCCGGGCTCGGCGGCGGCGGCGGCTCTCCTTCGGCGCCGCGGCGGCCTCGGACCCTGGCCCTGTCCTGCCCGGCCGGCGGGCGGGGACCAGCCGTCCCTGCACCTGACCCCAGTCACAGGAAACGGCCGAGCCACTCTCCGGGTCCAGGTGCGCGCCGTGCTCCGTCCAGCCTGGGGCCGGAACCCAAGTGCCGTCCGGGCCGAGCGCCTCCAAAGCCTGGAGGAAGGGGCGGTGCTGCCTTGGGGCGCTCGGGGATGGAGAGCCCCGGTTCACCCCAAAGCCGGGCACGGAAGGGGGTTGGCCAGGCAGGGAGCAGCCCGTGGTGAGGGGACGGGGGTTAGAGGAGTGGGTCTCTGGCTTTGGGTTTCAGAAAATGTTAAACTTACGATTACTCTTTAGAAAGTTAACCCGATATGGTTGGCAAGTTAAGAATCAATCTTTCAAATGGAGATGTCCCTTTGCTTCCAAGTGTCCCGATTTACTGGAAAACGGTGTGTGTCGGTCTCAAGTGACACATTTAGAAAACTGTATGAAAGTTGGAAAACAGATGTCTACTGTGAAGCTTTTTGTTATATATATTAGGTTTAGGTTATTCCTTTCCACCTGTAACTAACTCTATGCACCTGTCAGCAGACTGATACATAGTAGTTAATAAGTGGGAAAATTCAGTCACTTTGAACATTAGGTCCTTATTTCTCAAGGCTGATAATTTAGATAGGAGAGTAATAAACTTCTGTGCCCCCCTCCGTATGTTTACCATTTTGATATCAATTCTCCTTCAGGTGTCTGGATAAATTTGCGTATGAGACCATCTAAATGGTAGAAGATAATGTGGAGTCCCATAAAGACAGGAGTATTTGGGACTATGTGGTGTGGGTGGGGCAGGGTTGGAGGTAATTCTGAAATCTTAAAAACTGGGTTATTCCCTTGAATTTTGATTATATGATAAATGAGTTTGTTGGGGGGTTTTTTGGTTTGTTTTGAGCTTCTTTGTTCAGGTGAGATGCTGAATATCTCGGGAACAGGAGTTGCTTGTCTCCGTATAGTTTGTCACAATGTTTTTGGCTCTTTTGAGGCCGCTTGAAAGTGGACTCTTTTGTCTCCCTGTTGTTGTGGAGCTTGGGATACGACTGTGAAAGGAGTGTGTGGCTTTGGGTGATGGCTGGAAGTCACAGGAAACAGATTATAAAAAATCCTTAGCAGCTGACTAGCCAGGGTGCCACAACAGAGGTCGGTCTCCTTGGTACTCTTGGCAAATACCCTCGAGCCACGGCCAGTGTCCAAACTAGAATGGCCTTCTGAACTGTACCAAACAGGAGAGCAGGTACCCGCTCCTGCTGGGTCTTTCCTAAATGTGCTCATACTAAACCTACGGTTGACCCTGTGTGTTAGGTATTGCTGTTCCCATTTTTCAATTAGACCTGCAACTGGGAGGCTACTAGCTCCCCGGGACTAATAAGTACTAGGGCTGGATTTGGAGCCCTTAAGTGTCTGGATTTAGTCTAAGGAGCTTTCCCCCTATCTCTGCTGCCTCTCACTGGCATGGCAACTCATTTGGGATGTTTTGTTCTTATTTATCTGACTTACTCAACTGCCACTTTCTTATTTATTCCTTGCATTGACACAGAGCTCTGTGGAAAAAAAAATTTTGGGGGGCCGGGGGGGTGTGGTATTAATCTACAGTAGAACTAATCCAACAGCCAAGTAGATTGTGGAAAAACAGAAGTCTTGAATCAAGTTTCCTATCCTTAAGACATTTCAGGTTTAGGTGGAAAGATGACACTAACAAAGGAAACAATTATAAAAAGTCTTAGGAAGGTTTTTTTAAAGCATATGATTCTTGTTTTTTCCTTTGTGACTCTCTTAGTAAAGACAGGCATGCCTGGGAGCCATTGGCTTTCAACATCCGATCCTTTTCAGTTGCAATACAGTTGAGAAAGCTAAATGTAATAAGAGTAGGGTAGACTTCTGTGAATTGCAGCAAGGTTGTCCCCGAGAATGAGTAAGTATCGTTGAGTTCAGAGGGAAGCTGTCACAGAATTGCTCAGTTGCAGAGTAGACTATAAAAATAGGTGGTATGCTGTAGTTGGCTCATACTGGCAGCCATTGCTAAGTTCTCAGGAATTTTGACTCCCGTTGGCAGCTCCACATCAGCTATAATGGTAGTATTTACACCATGGGAGTCATCAGATGCTAGAAATAAGAGGTTCTTACCTCTCCTTCCCCTCCAGTGGATTTACCAGTCTCCTACAGGATTTGCCTTAGACTTTGAGTATAGTTCTTGGAGATAGCAGAATGGATTTCTATCTTTTAAAAGACTTAAAGTCAGTGACTCCTCTTTGTTGCCATCTTCCAGACCTTTGCCATCTGATTTTTTAAAAAATCATAGAACTCTTCAATGTCACATCCCAGTGTGACATTTTTCTCTGTCCTTATATTTCTTGGGTCCTTTTCAGTGTTTGACATCTAAAGATGGCTATCCCTTTTTGAAATTCTTGTCAGACATTCTAGCTCTTATGACATTTTGCTTCTTGTCTTCAGACCAATGTCACTTTTATTAGGTTCTCTTCTTTTTTCCCATTCTTTAAACCTAGTCATTCTCCAAGATTCTATCTTCATCTTCATTTTCTGTCTTGTTTACTCACACTCCTTGATATATCTCCTCGTCTGTGGAGCAAAATTGAAATCTCATCCTTATTATGGAGCCCTCTTCAGTAGTCTAGTGACATGTCTAATTGTGTGCCAAATTTTGCACCTGGCTCCTCAAATGTAATATGTCCAGACCAGGATCTTATTTGCACCTTTCTTTCCCTGAACTAAACAATACAAAATGCTCAGTTTTCCCCTTTGACTTCGCTACTTTTATTAGGACACTTTTATTAGGGTTCTTCTGGTCATCCAGATTCAGAAGTATGGCCTGATCTTTTAAGTCTGAATTTATGGCCCTGAATACCAAGTCTGTTACCAAATCCAGTAGGTTCTAAGCACAACATCACCTTTTCATTCCCACTGTCACCTGGGAGCCACCTGGTTCACACCTTCCTTATTCCCTTTTCTGGATTATTGCAGGATTATTCTGTTCCTACGCTCTCAACATCGCTTATTTCATTACTTTTATATCTCCAAGAAGCACAGTCTCATTGGTAGCGCAGGTTCACACAGTGGCTTTATTACATATCCTCATCCTGACTTCAGAGCCCTTTGCTGGCAGTGTGGCTCCTGTCTGTCTTTGGAGTCATATTTCCTCTCCATGGGCTGGGCTCTAGCCAAGCTGTGTCTTTCATTGTTTCCTAAACATGTTCCTTGCTCCATTTCCCCATGGCTTAGTTCACACTACTGTTTCTGACCCAAAACAGATTGTGATCTCCCTTCTTTGAAAGTCCTTGGTATTTTCCTAAACTTTTCTTTATGGCACTTACACCATCTTTTGTAGTATAGTTATGTGTATGTTTATTTGTATGTAACTATACTATATACTTACCTGGCAGGAGAGATACAGTGATCATGTAGTATAGTTATTTGTATATATTTTTTTGTCATTTCATTGAGAACAAAGCTTTTGCTTTACTTGGATGTCTGGTAGGAGCCTTAAGGGGCCTTATAAATAGTAAAGTTCAATACATTTTTATTGAGTTAAATAAATTTATGCTGGCACAAACATTAAGATAAAAAAACCTAATAGTTGATTACATATTTTGCAGCTGTGGGACTTAAATTTTTTCATCCTAAGGTATTCAAAGGACATCAAAAGATACATTCTTAAGAATTTAGAGTTTGAATTTGAGTAGGACAACAATTAGGATCATGAACTTAGATTATATTGGGGAGATTGGGGATATGATTCTATTTCTTCACCTTGGATGAGCCAACCCAGGCTTCACTGTTTTTTCTGTTCTCCAAAATGCCAATCACAGACCAGCAAATACAGATTTCAGTTCTGTGACAAAGTTAATAAAAAATTCCAGGAATGGTCCATTTAAGGAAAGCAACACTGGATAATACATTTCAGAATTATACACATATCTGAACAAGTCCTTAAAGATTTGACTTATATTATTTACTAGAGGCCCGATGCACGAAATTGGTGCAACAGCCTCTGCTATGGCCCCGCCCCCTGCGGCTTTGTCCGGAAGATAATACTTCAGAAACATCATATTCTTAGGTTTTTAGTCTAGCCTCCTGGTTCTGTAATTGCCCATTCCTGATTGAGAATCATAAAAAATTGTGTGGAAAGATGATTTTATTAAAAAATATTATTCAAGTTGAGGCCTGGGATTTTTTAATTTTCTTTATCTAGTTCTGGTGTGGGGAACCTTTTTTTGCCAAAGGCCAGTTGGATATTTATAACATTCACAGGCCATACAAAATTATTAACTTAAAAATTAGCCTGCTATATTTGGTCAAACACTTCATTAACTCACCCCTAATGCCTTGGCAGGGCCAGACCACATGATTTTGTGGGCCTTATACGGCCAGATGTTCCCCATCCCTGATCTACCGAATCAACTTATTTTATTTTTTAAGATATATTTTTTATTGATTTTAGAGAGGAAGGGAAAGGGAGAGAGATACAGAAACATCAGTGATGAGAGAGAATCATTGATCGGCTGCCTCCTGCATGGCCCCCACTGGAAATATAGCCCGCAACTCAGGCATGTGCCCTGATGGGAATCGAACCATGACCTTCATAGGTCCATGCTCAACCACTGAGCCACGCAGGTTGGGCTAGTAGATAAAATTATTTCAGAACTAATGTGCAATGTCACTTGAATTTGTTAAGCAATTTAAATTACAGTGTAAATCTAAATTGCACATGTAGCTTTCTTTAAGTATATTTGATGCGTGTCTGACTCCAGGATGCTTTGCTTACTGTGTGAGGGAAGGTAGGAAACAATTGGGGGAAAATACCAGCACAGGGCTGTCTCTAAAACACGGATTCCCCAACTCTGGGTCTTTAAATAAAAATTACAGGTTAGAAATGAAAAAGGAAGTTAAAAGAATGTTAATGTGTTACAGTATATTAGAGGGCCTGGGTTGTCATTGATCTAAAGGTTAGTGATAAGTCATTTAAGTATTATTTACTTTTTAAAATTGGCATGTTAATCCCTTAAATTATGGGCATATGAGACTGTCTTCTCCAAGAATGGAATTTAGAAAGTCAGTTCTCAGGAAAGAAGGCTTTTATTTGTCCAAGTGTTATGATGTCCAATTTGGAAGTTTTCAATCATTTATTGGTTGAGGAATTATTTCAGAGGAATATGTACATATGAACCTCTAATTGGAATATTTATAACAAAAATCAAAGCTTCATAGTTGCTCTAAATGAGATAGAATACTGTGCTTAGAATAGCTTATAGAGAGCAATAATAAACCGAATTTTTTCTCTTAACAGTAACAGCATAGGGATAGAGGCCATTTATAAAATTGTAATAAAATGAAATCCTCTTTACTTATAACCTAATTAGAAATGTTATTTAAGTGGCCAAGAGTGTGTGGAAATTGGCCAGATTTTTGTACATTTTCTTCAGAATACTTTGAAACCTCTTTCACTGTTTCACAATATTTATGGATTGTGCAATTCAGGTTTAGTAATACTATAGATAGTCCAATGTCTTAGAGAACACAACAGGGATTACCAGGAAACTTAAATGTTGATTGGATAGGACTTAAGTACAACATTAATGCTATATTTTTTTTATTTTAAATATATATATTTTTATTAATTTCAGAGAGGAAGGGAAAGGGAGGGAGGGAGGGAGGAAGAGAGAGAGAGAGAGAGAGAAATATCAATGATGAGAGCAAATCATTGATCGGCTGCCTCCTACACACTCCACACTGGGGATCAAGCCCATAACCTGGGCATGTGCCTTGACCAGGAATCGAACCATGATTTCCTGGTTCATAGGTCAACGCTCAACCACTGAACAACACTGGCTGTAAGCCATCTTTGTCTTCTTTGGAAAAAAGTCTATTCAAATCTTTTGCCCATTTTGTAATCTGAGTTTTTTGTTGTTGTTATTGAGTTGTATCAGTTTTTTTATATATTTTAGATATTTACCCTTTATCAGATATATGGTCTACAAATGTCCTCCCTGTGAACAGCTTTTCTTTATATTGTGATTGACACTTGGGTCACTTCTGAAATTAGAGCCTCAGCAATAGATGATGGTGTTTCTTGATTATCTGCTTAAATAAAATCGGGAAGTTGAATTTTGCTTTTCTATTTATTTTCCTAAGCTATGAAGAGACTAACATGCAATGTCACTTGAATTTGTTAAGCAATTTAAATTACAATGTAAATCTAAATTGCATATATGAAGACATCTTGGTGTGTTGTTCACTCTTGTATAGGTGAGCCACATGAATTTAATTTTTACTTTTGATTTTTCGACCTCAGAAGAATATTTGGATATCTGACAAGCTTCGGTCTTGTATCCTTAGTTCTAGTCCTCCTAGACTAGAAATGCAGAACAACACTGAATGACATAGATCTTGTGGCAGGGGCAGAGACCCTTTGAAGATGAGATTAATTTACCCCTCAGACAGGAGATGAGGTTGGATGGGTGTTTTAGAGCAATAGAGGTAGCAAGCTAAAGTGTGGGAACTTGTGAACAAAGATTGATCAGCTGAAGGATGGAAAATATAGACCCCCTGCTTTTCACCCTATAGAGATGTGTAAAACCCCCACCTTAAAAAAATTATCTGTTTTGATGAAAAGGTTGTTGTGAAAACAAGAGGAGTATTAGTGGCTCACTCTGTGGTTGAAAAACCCTAAATTTTAATGTAATGCGCTAGACTTGCAAATGTAAAAATATTACTTTGCCTTTTGGACAAGACATCCATCCCGTCCTGATTTAGGTTTTATGATGAGAGGTAGACATAATGCCTGTATTACTATTTTAAACTCTAGTGCCTTGTACATTGTGGTATTCAAAGAATGTAATTCTTTTTTTAAGATTGAAAAAAAGATTGAATTTGTGTTACTCCTCCCCCCCAGCATGTCTATGATGTCAGTTGGAATAATAGTAATTATAGTTCATTTCACTTTAATTTTCTTTGTTCTTGTTTTGTATTGACCTCTGATTCTCTCTGACAAAGAATTATGTATGATTTGAGGGATATTTTAAAAAATTGATGAGACTAAGTTGTAACTAACTTCTTCTTGGTACTAGCTCATATTTTTGTGACCACACATGGAACTTTGTGACTATTCCTGGACAAGAACAAAAGAGCTTCAGCTTAGTAATGGCTTACTTTAAAATTTTTAAGCTCTAAAGATCATGAGATTCTTTTAACTGCTTATTAACTGCTTTTATCCAACAGTTGAAAAATTGTTGAATAAATTGACAAGTTCATTGCTGATTTGTAAATAGGTTTATATGTTTACAAATAGGCTAATATTAATGTTTTACATTAGTTCATACATTGATAATAAGTTATATGGAACATTTGTGGGAGATGCCTAGAGGTCTTATGCTGTTAATACAGAAGGTTTAGGTTTAACACTAGCAGCAGAGAACATTGGAGTAGAGCCTCATTATAACACAGGCTATAATGTATCTTCTCTGCAGGCCTAAGGAATGTGACTTTATCCTACAGGTAATGAGAACTCATATAGTTTAAAGAAGGTAGTCACCTGAATAAAAAAGAGACTTTGAACTCAAATCTCTACTTGTGTCATTTAACTTACTAGCTGTATACTCTTGGACCTGCCTGGTATTTAACATTTCTGAACCTCAGTTTTTACATCTGTGAAATAGGGATAACTTGGAATGAGAGTAACCTGGATTGTGAGTGACTTAATCATTCAGCAAACAGTTACTGAGTGCCTGTTATACATAATGCCCAGAGGAATTCTACAGAGAAGGGAAATGTAGAAGGATGGGCCTACAAAGCTTAGAAAAGCTGGATGCTGGGTTAACCCATCCAAAACTTAGCACATTTCTCTTCTCACACCTATTCTTATTCATGTGTTCTCTGACGTCATTAGTGGCACCTAAGACAAATCTTGGAAGCCTCTATTATACCTTTATATCCAACCAGTTATCAAATCCAGCCATTTTACTCCTTTTGGTGTAAAATTTGATTATAATGAATTGCTTAAATATTAAGTGTTCATGGGTTGAATTTTGACATACACATATATCTGTCAAGATCAAGAACTTCTTATCATCTCAGAAAATTCTCTTATTACTCAAGTGATCCTCTTGTAATTCATTGCAATCAGTTCATTTCAGATGAAGCAATAACTTTTTTCATTCCTATCATCAATGTATATTAATATGCCAGGTATAGGAATATAAATTGAGAATACAGTTGTGAGCACAAAGTCCTTACCTTCAAGGAAATTACAGTTGGGTAAGGATACTAATCTATATTTATAAAAGCCTAAGCGACTGTCCACGGCTGTCTGACCGGTAGCTATGACGTGCAATGACCATGAGGGGGCAGATGCTCAACACAGGAGCTGCTGAGCTGCAGTGACTTGGTAGCTGTGGTTCTCAGGTAATGCACCCGGAACCAAAGAAGAGGAAGCCCGATTCCGGGGTGTGTCACCTGAGAACTGCTCTCTTGCAATCCGGGACCCCTTGGGGGATGTCAGAGAGCCGGTTTCATCCCAATCCCCGCAGGCCAGGCCGAGGAACCCCACTGGTGCATGAATCCGTGCACCGGACCTCTAGTGAATAAATAAGAACTTTATAACACAACTTGGGAAGTAAGAAAATAAAGTTTGAGTACAGGGTGCCATCCTGCCACCTTGATCTAATCCTGTTGGGGAAATGAAATCTAATCTGAGGTTGGTGATAAGTGTAATGAATCATGAAAGGAAGGGGAGATGCATATTCCAAGGATGTTCAGAACCAAGAAGCAAGAGAACAGGGAATATTGTATGACTAGAGAATAGAGAATAAGAATGACAAAAATGATACTAGGGTGTCAGGTAAAGGGCTGGAGAAAGACTTGAGTTTCCCATTGTAGGTCACTTAGGAGTAGCCTTAGCTTTCAGACAAGGAATGATGCAAAATGACAATTCTTTGAACTCCTTCTAAACCTTAGCTAACATTCTTATTTTAGGAATTACTACCTAATTAATGAAACATAATTTTAGTGAATTATTGTTATTACTAGAGGCCCGGTGCACAAAAATTTGTGCACTCGGGGGGGTCCCTCAGCCTGGCCTGTGCCCTCTTGCAGTCTGGGACCCCTCAGGGAATGACCACCTGCTGGCTTAGGCCCTTAGTGCTGCTGAGGAGGCAGGAGAGGCTCCCACCACCACCGCTGTACTGGCAGCCATCAGCCTGGCTTGTGGCTGAGCAGAGCTCCTCCCATGTGAGAGCACCCTGACCACCAGAAGGGAGCTCCTGCATTGAGCGTCTGCCCCCTGGTGGTCAGTGTGTGTCATAGTAACCAGTCATTCCCAGTCGTTCTGCTGTTAGGGTCAGTTTGCATATTACCCTTTTACTATATAGGATAGAGGCCTGGTGCACGGGTGGGGGACGGCTGGTTTGCCCTGAAGGGTGTCCTGGATCAGGGTGGGGGTCCTGCTTGGCTGCCTGGCCAGCCTGGATGAGGGGATGATGGCTGTTTGCAGCTGGTCACACCCTCTTCAGGGTGGGGGTTTCCACTGGGGTGCCTGGCCAGCCTGGGTGAGGGGCTGAGGGCCATTTTCAG
Source organism: Myotis lucifugus (assembly GCF_000147115.1). Taxonomy (NCBI): domain Eukaryota; kingdom Metazoa; phylum Chordata; class Mammalia; order Chiroptera; family Vespertilionidae; genus Myotis; species Myotis lucifugus. Next base: position 666,622 of record NW_005871367.1, read on the forward strand.
GCTGGCAGGTGACTGAAGCTCCCAACCTCTCCTTTTTTTCTTTTTCTTTTTTATTCTGGGATTTATTTACGTTCTATGGCTGTCACTGGAGCTGAGAGCCAGCTTTAACTCTGAGGCTCAGCTCCAACTCTGAGACCTCGGCTGCTGAAAGCAGGTATCTGGGCTTTGTTTAGCTTCTATAATTGAAACACTGTTGCGACTCCAGCTCTGAGGCCCGGCTGGCTTAAAGCAGGTTTCTGGGGATTGTTTAGCTTCTATAATTGCAACATAGTTGCTTAGAGTGCAGTTCAGAGGCCAACAGCAGCAGGTGGGGATCCTTGGCTTCCTCCATCACTGGAGCAAGCAAGCCTCCTGTTCGCTTCAGCTGCCTGGTTGCCGGCCGCCATCTTGGTTGGCAGTTAATTTGCATATCGCCCTGATTAGCCAATGGGAAGCATGCCGGAGGTATGGTTAATTACCATGTTTGTCTAATATTAGATAGGATTGTCATCAGCATAATGCTAACTACCGCTTATTGAATGTTTCTACATATTTTATCTTGGGACACTCTTCATGTTTTTATTTGTGGTAGTGGTCCCCAAAGATAAAGGTTTCCAAAGGTATGGCCATGTTCTAATCCTTGGAACCTGTGAATGGCACTTTATGTGACAAAGACTTTGCAGACTTTTAACTCAACTGATTCAGTTAAAAATCATGAGATGATTCTGGATTATCTGAGCGGGCCCTAAATGGATTCACTAGTGTTCTTTCAAGAAATAGGCAGAGAAGATTATAAGCAGGCAGAAGAGGAGACACACAAAAGAGATGGCAATGTGGTGATGAACTGGAGTGACCCTGCCACAGGGTAAGGGATGCCAGCAGCCACCAGAACTCAGAAGAGACAAGGAATGAATTTTCCCCTAGAGCAGTGATTCTCAACCTTCCTAATGCCGCGACCCTTTAATACAGTTCCTCATGTTGTGGTGACCCCCAACCATAAAATTATTTTTGTTGCTACATAACTGTAATTTTGCTACTGTTATGAATCGTAATGTAAATATCTGATATGCAGGATGTATTTAGGCGACCCCTTGTGAAAGGATCGTTTGACCCCCAAAGGGGTCGCGACCCACATGTTGAGAACCGCTGCCCTAGAGCATCTATTGGGAACATGGCTCTGCTGACCCCTTAATTTTAGCCTAATGATCCTGGTCTCCCGAACTATAGAAAACATTTCTGTTTAAGCCACCAAGTTTGTGGTGATTTGTTACAGCAGCCATTAGAAACAGCCAATGCATTCGTTAGAGCACATTATGCACTTCCTATGTGCATGGACTCAGATGTTTTTTCCTTCCCTGGAAGTGCTTGGACTACCACTCCACCTTTGAAACAAGCTCATTCATCTGTGGTGATCAAGTCAAAAGCAACTTCTGCTGATGCCAGGGCAGGAGTTGAAGGCTCATCCTCTCCTTGGCTGGCTACTACAAGGCAGCCTCCCCACACCTTTCCTCACCTGTTGCCTCAGGCCTGCTTCCTTTTTCTCTTTGTTCAGCTATCTTCTGCCAGATGCCTAGGTCATTCTTTTCATCTACTGTTTGCTGAAACCCAAAGCTTTTTCACTAAAATTAACCAGTTCTCCCTAATCAGATGGTACATGGGCCAATCCCTGGGAAAAGTACAGAAGAGAGGATTACAGAGAAATGGAGCCAGAGCCATCAGATTTAGTCAGTCCCTCTTCTTTTGGACTTAAAGCTATGAACTTATAATTTTCATTATCATTTGAGCTGGATTGAGAGGGGTTTTCTGGAATTTGCCACCATAGGCCACCTTTAGGTTTGCTCCACTCCCCCTGCTCCTGCAAAAAAAAGGAGGACATACAAATAGGAAATGGCTTTAATGTTCTACTTTTAATTATGAGATTTGAAGCCTTATTATAAAAGCAATCTCATATTTTAATAAGATTTCTCTTCTCTCAATCCTCATAGCAGTTATATTTTATACCCTCTCATGGTCTCTGACTTGCTTGCACTTCCACCCTGATAAGAGGCTGTCTTGCAGTGGGGAGGGGAATGCCTTTTTTTGTCTTCATCCCCCCCCCCCCCAATTTTTATTTATTGATTTTGAGAGAGAGAGAGCTGGCGGGAAGGGAGAGAGAGAAACACGATTTGTTGTTTCACTTATGTATGCATTTGTTGATTGATTCTTGTATGTGCCCTGACCTGGATTGAACTCGCAACCTTGGTGTATCCGGACAATGCTCTAATCAACTGAGCTACTGGGCCAGGGCTTGTCTTTTCTTGTTCTGCCCATTTTTAACCTCTGCTTGATTATTTAGGATCTGACTATCCACAGAGATAAGATAGGTAGACTTTGATATTTACTTGGAGGTTCACAGGCTGAAGTTGAATGTCTGTAATCCAGTATTTTACCACAATGCTTTGTACCTGTCAGGTAAATTTTGTCATATGTAGATAGCTTCACCCTCAGTAAGTTTTCTATTCTGCTTTTCTTCTCTGTGTATAATAGTTGGGAGTTGGGAAGAGCATTACCTTACCTCTTTGTGTTTTGTTTTGATGCTCTAGGTCAGGATGGCTCACTGGTTGGCTTCCCACATGGTGCCCTACGTCTACATCACACCTTAAAGAAGCTGAAGAGAAAATTTTAAAATGTAAGGCTTTCTCCTTATATGTTAACAGTTGTTTGCTAAAATAGGTCCAATATTCACATTGTCCTGAAACTTAAGATTTTGTGGTGTGTTATTTGTTTGGCAAAAGAATTTTTTTTTTCTTTTTCATGTCATGAGCAAGTACCTAAATGTGGGGGGACAGGAGCTCCCAAACTTGTTGGTCTTGAGTGTCTGTTATATTCTTAAATTAGTAAGGACCCTAAGGAGCTTTGTTTGTAGGTAATAGGTATCATTTACGATATTAGAAATTAAGACTGAATAATTTAAAATATGTTAATTTATTAATTTATTTTAAATAATAGTAATTAACCTATACAGGTTAAAAGAAGTAACATATTTCTAAAAATAACTACTTTTCAAATAGAAATGTATTAAGAAGTGTAGCGTTGTTTACATGCTTGCAAATCTCTTTACTGTCTGACTTAATATAAGGCATCTGGATTCTCATATTTGCTTCTGCATTTAGACTGTTGGTAATCACATCTTTGGTGATCTCTGGAAAACTCCACTATGTACCCTCAAAGAATAAGAGTGAAAAGGCAAATATAAAATATTAATATTATTATGAAAATAGAGTTGACCTCGTAGATCTCCTAAAAGAGTCTTAGGGGTTCCCCAGAGGTCCCTAGACTATGCTTTGAGAATAGGCTGTAGCCAGTCTAGAGCAGATGTCTTGTAGAATGGAACAAGTTCTGGACCAGAACAAGGTAACCTGGTCTAGGCCTAGATCTGCAATCAGGTGGTTACAAGATCTTGGACCAGTCACTTTTCTCAGCTTCCTGATGTTTACCTATAAAACAAGGGGGTAGGAGGATCCTTAAAATTCCTTTCAGTTCTAGTATTCTGGGACTCTTTAATTCTACATTTATAATGGTGTGGAAACCTTTTTGTTTCTTTCTTTCTTATGGACACTGTAATTCACCCAAACTTGTACTGTCTAGGTCAGCGGTTCTCAACCTGTGGGTCGCAACCTCTTCGGCGGTTGAACGACCCTTTCACAGGGGTCGCCTAAGACCATCCTGCATATCAGATATTTACATTACGATTCCTAACAGTAGCAACATTACAGTTATGAAGTAGCAATGAAAATAATTTTATGGTTGGGTCACAACATGAGGAACTGTATTTAAAGGGCCAGAGGTTGAGAACCACTGGTCTAGGTGTTCCCAGGTATCTGTGGGTATACTTTTAAGCAATAGTGTTTATGGTATACCAGTAGTTCTGTTCTGCTGCTACAATTTAGAGGCGTGGATTAAGCGATGCAGTTCACATATATGATTATTGTGTATGTATGTGCAGATATTTGTTGTGTATGTCATGTATGTTTTTCATCCACTCTACACAAATTTTCTTGTTTGTGCATTTGAATGATTCAGGAGTAAGTGACCATAACTGAATATAGCCATAGGAAGGGACAGTTAGTCATCTTACATGGATTTTCAGCATGAAAATAAATTTCTACTCTATATGCTTGGGTAATCATCTTCTCTATAAAGCTGGGAAAGATGTCATTGTGGTTTACTAAAGAAATTCTTACAAACTGCTGAGCTCACATGTGGCGGGGCGGGGCTTCCCCTGTGCCTCCAGGTTACCTAGGTCCTCATCAACTCTGTGGAGTTCAACCTTGACTGTGTTCATGGCACTTACTATATCCAAAGTGGAGTGGTTGGCACTTCAAGGTGGCCGATACCTTGCATCTGGTTGCGGTGCCTAAAAGGCCAACTCATGGGTCTGAGCGTGATGAGAAATTTCTGAGGAAGATGTACCAGGTGCTGCTGAAGGTGGATGTGTTGGAGGGCAACCTGCAATGCCCAGAGTCTGCACATATGTTCCCATCGGCTTGGGATTCCCCAACCTGCTGCTGACTGATGAGGAAAGCGAGACTTAACCATGCCAGGCATCAGTTTTCATTCTGTAACTGTGTGTATCTTAGTTTGTGTTTGTACTGTTTGCTAATTATGTACCCAACCCTTGACCCAGTGACACACTAGACACAGTGAGTGTCCTTGAGTTTGGTATTGATTTTTCCTCATTAAAGGTTCAAAACAAACAGAAATTCTTGTCAGGAGATAAGAAAGGGTACTAGATGCCCAGCTCATGCATTTAACAAACATACTGATTTCCTACTGCTAAGTTCTAGGGATGCAAATAGGAGTGAGAATTGGCCCCTGGTCCAGTATCAGACATTAAAGCAAGTGACTAATGCAGGGAGTGAACTTGGCTCTCCACTGGTTGTCCACTGCAAGTGAATATCACAAACAAATAAGGGGACATCTAAAGTGTGTAGCCATTCAGTTGATAATTTAATGTAAATGAATTTCAGATTAGTTTCATCTTTAGTCTTTTTGGGGGATATTTAAAGTACTGTATTTAGTCTCACAGCATTGAAGGCAAGTAAGAATTTTTATCTACAAAATGATGATGATTTGCACTTTCCAGAGAGAATGTTGGACTTGAACTCACACTATTGTCACTTTATGCTGAGGAGTTCCTACCATAACATGTCACCTTTTTCCCTCTAAACTCTGAAATGACTTAAGATTTCAGTTATGTGTTTAAATACAGATACTGTTCATCCTTCCTTAAATTTATTATTTACTTTTTAGGGAAAAAGGTTTCTTTTGAGTCTGAACTTTAGTCTTCAATGCTTAATCTTCAAGTGTTAGAAAAATTCAAGGTGGCATTCTTTTGTTTTGTTTGCAAGGATTGAGACCTCCAAATAATGGATTCAGTGAATATTGAGTTCCTCTCCATTTCTAAGGGTGTAGTACTCTCATTTGATGGATGTGGAAAGAAGTCTAAAGAACTACATGACTTGCCAAAAGACCTTGACCACAGGAACTTGAGACTTGTCTGAGATGGATTGTCCCACTTAGATGTAAAATATGATCATTAAGAATTACTTGCTTCAGTGAAATGTATACTTTTTTTTTTTAGGGATGATATAATAAAGGCTAAGATCATATGAATGGCAACCAGATGATTTGTAGATTATTAATTTCTGATTGCTCTGAGAATACTTCGCTTCTCAGAGGTAGTGAAGTTAAGCAGAATTTTTCTTTTATGTTTTTTTTAGGTGTCCCCTGTATATATAAGAAAGAAGCTGTTCGTGTATCTAATGGAAATAAAATATGGACACTGAAGTTCTCTTACGATGTTCCAAATAAGACTCCACTTGTCCTTCTCCATGGTTTTGGAGGAGGTCTTGGACTCTGGGCACTGAACTATGAAGATCTTTGTACCGATAGACCCGTCTATGCTTTTGACCTGTTGGGCTTTGGACGAAGTAGTAGACCCATGTTTGATAATGATGCAGAAGAAGTGGAGAATCAGTTTGTGGAATCCATTGAAGAGTGGAGATGTGCCCTAGGACTGGACAAAATGATCTTGCTTGGACACAACCTGGGTGGGTTCTTGGCTGCTGCTTACTCACTGAAATACCCGAAAAGGTAAGTGATGGTGACAGGAGAGAAGCACCTGTGCTAGTCTCTAGTTTCCATCTTTGGTGGTTGGTACCTGAGCCTTACAAGACAGATTCTCTTAAAGGACCCTAAACACATCACAACTAATTTAGTAGCTGAAGTAATGATGTCACATTTTCCTATTACACCTGCTACATACACATTTATAGAAGCTTAAGAGGGACTTTCTATTTGTTAAACTTAGAATATATACAGTTGAAGTCACAAATAAAAGTTGTTGTGGTATTGCTTTCTATTATTATCATTAGACTTATGGATCCAGCAGGTTTTTCCAGTTTGTAATAAGCTGTAATAGGAAACCAGAAAGTTAGAAATTAGAAAACCTAGTGCTGTGTTTTGACTTAGAGCAAAATCACTTAACCTCTAAGCTTTAGTTTCCTCTAAACTACAGAAAATATACCTACATAGTCTATTTTACAGGGTTTTTTAATTATACTGTGCCCTAACATTTATTGTTACAGAATTATTTTTCTAGTCATTGAATTAATAAGTGTTTGCCTCAGAATCTTTGTAGCATCTCCTCCTTTCTCTACCTGATTTTCTTGTGTTATTTCCTATTATTTATGTTACTTCTCTGAGGGGAGGTCACGTTAGAGTGCTAAAAAAAATGGAAGAAAAGCTCATTTTTGTTTTGTTCATCTTTCGGAAAGAAACAAATAATAATCAGCATTTTTGGTTGCCAGTGTATTATTCTATTGGAATAATTTTTAAATCCAAAATTGCAACCAACTGTGACATTGAGGCCTGTGAATGAGACATTGGGTGGTGGACATTTTCAGAGTGCATTTATGCACTGTGAGGCTGCCCATTGCATAACTCCATGTGCACGTGGAGCAGCAGCCCGGTGTACCTGAGGTTTTCTTCCTCTGGAGCAGCCAACTTTTCTCTACAGATTCTTTTTTATTTTTTATTTTCTTGGTTTTTTTACAGAGAGGAAGGGAGAGGGATAGAGAGTTAGAAACATCGATGAGAGAGAAACATTGATCAGCTGCCTCCTGCACACTCCCTACTGGGTATGTGCCCGCAACCAAGGTACATGCCCTTGACCAGAATCGAACCTGGGGCCCTTGAGTCCGCAGGCCGACGCTCTATCCACTGAGCCAAACCGGTTAGGGCTACAGATTCTTTATTTAAACTTCATTTACACTTGACTTTTGTGGAGAGTTTATAGTCCTGTGTGCTAGACAGTTTTTTTTCAACTGGCAGATCAGTTCTTTTTAAAAAAATGAAATTTTCTTCGCCTCATTGGCTGTTTGGGATTACTGCCTTTGTGTCCTACTCTTGGTGACAAATGTTTGTCACTGAGAGAAGGAAGTGGAGACTTTTCTGGTATAAGACAACAGGGTATTTGTGGAGATTGGACTTCCTTTGTTTCGTAACAGATGTTTATGAGGTCACTCTTGTGGTATTTATCCCTTGGAGATGTGACATGGGTCTCTTGGGCCAGACTGGTTATGAAACCCCTGAGTCTTAGAATCCTGGCCCTTCGTGGCTATCTGCTATTTAAGTTAGGGAGATTTTCATTTGCAGTTGTGAAATGTTTAAAGAAATAAGGTGTTTCACATTGATTTAGAAGGGAATGATCACTTTAAAATTACCTATAAAAGAGGATAGCAACATATTTTGAATGACATGGTTGACAGAACAGGTATCTAAAACAAATCCAGTGATTCCAGTCTTGTACTGACTACATTTATAGAAATTGATTTTTGAATGTTTGTGCCTAATACTAGAAATAAAACTAAAGTGCCAGGACCAAGAACCACCAAATATTAGCAATAGATGAATATGAGAATGCTTGAAATAATTAGCATGTTTAAATTGGCTGATTGCTAACAAATATTGAGTGGAACTCTATAGAATGTGTTGAATAGTCAATCTTGAATTCTTAACTGCATAACTTAAATTATTCAATACAAGTTAATTTCTAAATAATGAGATTCTCTTGATTTTCAAATATCCCAAATCATTAATGAAATTCAGTTGAAACCCTTTGCTTGGCACATAGTGGGTGCCCAGTTTTAAATGAATGAAACAAGGAGGCCACTGGACTGATGTGGCTCTAATGCCATGGCCTGTGTAAGCAAACCGGAATCTAAGCCTGTAAATGTCTCAAGGTTATGAAATCAAAAACTAAGGACATTGAATCACAAACAGCCAGTCTTTCCTCTTGCTCAGTGGAGCATTCCTAACTATTACTGGTTTGGCACTGCCTGATTCAAATTGGTTTTTGCTCAAATAAACTCTTAAAATTTTTAATATGCTTCATTTTATCTTTTACCAGTATCAACTAAGCAAGTATGGAACTAGCTACTCTAGATGTCTCTTACCCAACTTTCAGGTATTTCTTATAAACTAAAGAAAAGGACACTAAGAAACTTAGTGTTTAGCAAAGAAATCCATTCCAAGTTACAACTACAACTGGTCTTTACTTCTTCACTAAGGTTTTCAGATCATCTGACCTTTTGACTTTGCCTGGCTCTGTCTTCGGACTCTGCAGAGGTGGGCTGAACATTTCTTCTCAGCCTTTCTTGAGAAGAAAGGTTGTTCTGCTTGATCTGAAGTTGGAGGTATTTAGTTTGTTGTGCTCTGGACCTGTCCCATTCTCCCCTCAGTGGCTTGGAGGCAATGGGAAATACCTGCCCCTAACTCGATCTGAGAATTGCTCGTTTGTGCACTGACTAGAGTTCTTTCTGGTCCTTTTTTCCCCTTTCCTTGTTGCATAAGTAGGTCCTGCAGACTCCCTTGTGCATTTTGGTTCTTGGTCTGAATATTCTTCTTGTTATATTATATCTGGTTGGTGGCAGAACTTAAAATTCATGGAAGTCAGGTTATATACCTTCCTTAGCACTGAGACTCAGCTGTCCCAAGAGGTTAGAGCTTGTGTGTTGTCCACCACTTTGCCCTTTATACTCAGTCTTCCAACTCAGGACCTACTCTAATGACTAACCTGCAGAAGAGTGCCTCTTTATGTTTTGAAACTGATGGGCTATTGTCCTCTTGTTCCTGCTCTGCTGGTTCTTTGTTTTTCGTGTAGTTCAAATCAGTCTCTGATTCTTGACAAAGATGTCTGATAGGATGACTCACATGTGGTGTCTGGGTGGACCCATTCCTTAATCCTAGATGTGAACTAACAATCCCATCATGCTATCAGCTACAGAATACGAGAGGTTAGGATCTGGTTTACTATACTAATTTAGATATACTACATTAAAACCAAGTAACTACTATCAAATGAGATGATCTCTTCATTAGAAAAGGAGGCGAGAAGATAGCCTAGGAACTTGGTCTACTGCAGGGTTATAAGAACCTGTGAGACAAAACCTGTGGTCAGGCTTTCCTGGAGGACGAAAGTTAAATTACTCACTGCTCAGGTGGTTCTTGCCACTGTCTTCCCAGCTCCCTGGATTGAATTCTTCTCCAGTAGTCTTCCTATTTTTGCTACTGTAACTATCTAACATTTACTTTATATTTATTATTTGATAACTTTGCACAATCTATCTCATTTAAAAGCCTTACAATAAAAAATAAGGGACAATTATTTTCTGAGGTAGTGGAAGTAGATGGTATATATAACTCCAGTTTAAACATTGTTGCAGAACTTTAAAAAAATGGTTTTCAAACTTTTTTGACTATAACCCTCAGTATGAATTATATGTGTATGTGTCTGAAACAGTTTTGTGGAATGATACGCTTACATATTTTTCTACTCCACATAATATAATTTTATTAAAAAACAATCAGACCAGACTGGCTCTGACTCTCTAAATGAATTTTACTACCCACTAGTGAGTAATGACCTGCAAGATTAATATAAGAACTTATTTTGATGTTCTCATGTCATCTGGGGAACCAGGAAAATCCAGACTGGATAGCTCCTCTGCTTATTACTTGATTATACTTTACAAAATTTGTATATCCTTATAGACAAGGACTGAAAGGAAATGTGGACAACACTACTCCAAATGTTTACTGATATCTATTATGTGCTAAACACTATACTAGGCTGATGACACAGGATCAGTTATTGGAGCAATTTATCCTCGTTTAAAGAAGGGGGGGCATGTACTCTAGTATGTACACTTTGCATAATTTGTTAAGCTGGCATTCTTACCTGGGGATGCTGTTTTGCAGATCCATAGTAAACAGGCAAGCCAAAATTAAGGCAGAACCAAAAGAATCACTTAACTCGACTTTCCCTCCCTCGAATTTTCCTTTGTCCTCCTCCTTCTTGGGTTAGCAGGTCCGTGAGTATCTAGAACAGACTGTGCAAGATCCAACAACAAATTTTAACAAAAGTTTAGTCATCTTTTAGGGTGATTTTTTTCTTTAAGAGGTAAGTCAGTAGTGAATAATACCATTTTTTTCTTTTTTTTTGTTAATCTTTACCTGAGGCTATTTTCTCCATTGATTTTTTAGAGAGAGTAGAAGGGAAGGGAAGAGACAGAGCGAGAGAAACATCGATTGGTTGCCTCTTGGGGATCGAGCCTGCAACCGAGGTATGTGCCCTTGACCGGAATCGAACCTGTGACCTTTCAGTCTGAGGGCCAACACTCTAACCACTGAGCCAAATTGGCTAGGGCAATAATACTATGTTTTAACATGAATCTTTGCCACTTTCAACTAGGTGGCTATTTCATAAATTCTACTCATACCTCTGACCTATCCCCCTTCCTCAAATCTCAATGTGAGCTGTATGAGAGGAATTTAGGAGGAAGTCAAAATGTCAGAGATAGTCTCTGCCATTAAAACAAAACAAACTCATTCCCATCCCCCTTCCTTACACTATTATAAAATAATAGTCTCATAGAACTTTTATGAGTGAAGGCACTCAAAGTCTATAGAAATCTCTTGCATCACACATTTCCACACAGATTCATAGTTACATTCTACAATTCTTGGCGTTATGAAATCTAGAGTATAGTATTAGGACCAGCCTGGAGTTGATAAAAGTGAAGGGCTTTGCCTTTACTAATATCTTTCTTTTTTGTGGCTTAGCTTGTCCTGAGGAGAGAGCCTTCTGCCCAGTGGCTTGTTGGCATCTGTTAGTGTTCTGGAGTCAGGAAATGTGCGTTTTAATCCTTGTTCTACATTCACTAGCTTTATGTCCTGGAGCAGATCACACAGTGCATCTCAGCTTCCTTCTCAAATCTGTGAGACAGAAGATTGGGCTGACTTCTCCAAGGACCCTTGGAGCTCTGGGTCTGTGCGCTGAAACTTTCTGTTGGAGAAAACGCAGTCAGAACAAAGGACTCGTGTACTGGCAAAAGAGAAAAACATTTAATATCAGGAATAATAGCCATCTTTACCCCGTGTGCTGGTTTCTTTACTTTTCTGTTTCATTTATGACTTAGGAAAGGGACTTTAGAATCATTGTCAATTCATCCCTGGGAGATTTTTGCTGGCATTTGTTGGCTGTTTTGTTTACAGTTGAATATCATCTGTGTCGGGAGGACCCTTATGCTCTGCTTAGATCTGCGTGATTTACTATATAATATGATGCAGCCACTGGAAGAAAGTACCGCTGAGAGTTCTGGCTTTCTCTCATCAGGAAGCAGTTTCAAAAGATGGAAAAATAAAACTATTAGTGATATGAAACAATTTTATATGAGTTTGGACTGAAAAATTTATCTTTTGTCAGTAAGGAAGAAAATTAGGAAAGGATAGAATCTGAGGCCAGTTTAGCATGATGTCATGGGTAGGGTAGGTGTGCTCCTGTTCACCAAAATAGCATCCAAAACTAGGAGGTACCTTTTCAGCCCATTTTGTTACATTATCCTTATGTTTGTGAAAAGTCAATTTAAAGTTCTTTTGAACCCACTTAAACTCCTAAGCTATTTTATGAGTGTAATATTAATCTTCAGTCATTTCTGCAGTGTCAACCTTGAGATAGATTGAACCACTGGATTTTTCTGAGTGGTCATCTGTCAGAGTGTAGCTTAAACAACAACAAATACCATTTCTCAAGAAAAGTCACACAATATCATATACCCTTAGATAATATCTCTCAAATCCTATCAAATCTCAAAAGTTTATATGTAATAAGAACATGATGTAACCCATTCAGCCATTGGTCTTGTCTGTAATGTGAAGGTTGTTGAAGGTGGTTCTTTTGTCTTTACTTCATAAATTGTGTTAATTCTTGACACTCTAGGGTGAATTTGCCAAATGAACTTTTATCTGTTCTTTTCCCAACAGGGTAAATCATCTCATTTTAGTGGAGCCTTGGGGTTTCCCTGAGCGACCGGACCTTGCTGATCAAGACAGACCAATTCCAGTCTGGATCAGAGCCCTGGGAGCAGTATTGACTCCCTTTAACCCTTTAGCTGGCCTCAGGATTGCAGGACCCTTTGGTGAGTGCTTAGATCTGTACCCTAGGAAAGCAGAATGTTTATAGATGAGCAGTAAAGAAGTATTTATTGATTACCATTGTTAGTCAACATCTTAAAAACAAAGAGAAAAACTGAACCTTTTTCTCCTCTAAAAAGTATCAGTCCATGCATAAAGATGAATGAAACCAGATTCTTCTCCTCAATGAGGAGTCTTTATAGGTCAGCGCTATAGGTAATTAGCAAAGCCAAGAACGTGGAAAATGCTGAGGGTGAGGTCAGTAAGCCCAGGGACTGGGGGTGGAGGGGAAGTGCTATGTGGATCTGTTGGTGGGCGTTAGATTAAAGAGCACTTGTCAGGCTGATGATATCCAGCTGCAGAGAAGATACCCAGCTGCAGAGATCATATCCAGCTGCAGAGACCATGTCCAGCTGCAGAGAAGATAACCAGCTACATAGATCATGTCCAGCTGCAGAGATCATTTCCAGCTGCAGAGATCATATCCAGTTACAGAGATCATGTCCAGCTGCAGAGACCATGTCCAGCTGCGGAGACCATGTCCAGCTGCAGAGAAGTTATCCAGTCGTAGAAACCATGTCCAGCTGCAGAGAAGTTATCCAGTCGTAGAGACCATGTCCAGCTGCAGAGAAGATATCCAGCTGTAGAGACCATGTCCAGCTGCAGAGAAGATATCCAGCTGCAGAAATCATGTCCAGCTGCAGAGATCATGTCTAGCTGCAGAGATCATGTCTAGCTGCAGAGATCATGTCTAGCTGCAGAGACCATGTCTAGCTGCGGAGATTATGTCTAGCTGCAGAGATCATGTCCAGCTGCAGAGATCATGTCCAGTTGTAGAGATCATGTCCAGCTGCAGAGATCATGTCCAGTTGTAGAGATCATGTCCAGCTGCAGAGAAGATAACCAGCTACAGAGATCATGTCGAAGCCTGACGTGATCTACCATGGAGATGACTTACAGATTCTTTTCTCGTCTGGTAATGTCAGAGGGTTAAAATAAAGAAGTTCTTTTCTGCAAAGATTTTGGGAACTCTTGTGTTTCCAGTCATATTTTGAGGTACCAGTGCTTAGTCTTTGATTTAAATTCATTTGACTCTCAGCTCCTCTGTTTTAGTCTCAAAGCCAAGGGAGTTTCCTTCCTTTTTGTCACAGATGGTGATGGTCTGGACCTCCTCTGAACTACCTAAGAGTCTGTGTAGTAAATGGTTTTGACTTGATCAGAGTCACACAAGTAGCAGTTATGGGAAAAATAAAGTATGAAAAGAAATTAGGAGACAACGGTGGAGGATGGATGCCTCCTATTTATGCTTGCACGTGAAGGTGGTGGTGATGATGGAGAGTAATGTAGACTATTAACTATACCATACACATTCTTGATGGAGCTGCATAGTTCCTTCAGAAATAGGAAGGAATGTCACTAAAGAACTAAGACCTTGTTAGAATAATAGGCAGTGATAGCAGAAAGGGAAACTGGTTAGTCCCTGGGGCCCAGAAATATGATGGCTCCTGCTCTTTATCTTCTTTCCTTTGGGGGCCTTGTCCCTGCTCTCCCCTCAGGGCCATAGAACCACTGTGGATGCCTTAGCAGGGAGTATTGCTAGTGTCCCAAGCAGAAACCCTGAATTTATTTTTTCACAGAAATATATATATCTTGGAAAAATATAAATAAATTAATTTTATGTATGAGTTGCTCTATTCATCTGCCATGTTTAATAGAATTCATTTTCCTACAAAAACAAGTATTAGAAAATGATCATATGTTTTTGAAAAACATCTGTAAGTCACTATGGGACACTTTAATTCTTACTTTAAGCTCTCCTTAGGGAATTTGAGGAAAGCAGCTTCTAGGATATGTGTTTCTTTCCACTTAAAATATACATTTGAATACATATGTTGTAAGCATATAAGCAAACACTGAAACTTTCTGTATTAATCTATAAGTCAATTATAATTTAAAACACTGATAATTTAAAACATTCATTTTCTGTTAAATAGGTTTAAGTCTAGTACAGCGTTTAAGGCCTGATTTTAAACGGAAGTACTCTTCAATGTTTGAAGATGAGACTGTGACAGAATACATCTACCACTGTAATGTCCAGACTCCAAGGTAAGGCTTATCATTCTAAATATACTGTGTTCATAGTTTAGACTTTTCTCTTTTGAAAATATGTGAATAGTCTAGGACCATGGTCGGCAAACCGTGGCTCGCGAGCCACACACGGCTCTTTGGCCCCCTGAGTGTGGCTCTTCCACAAAATACCACGTGCGGGCACGCACGTACAGTGCGATTGAAACTTCGAGGCCCATGCGCAGAAGTCAGTATTTTGTGGAAGAGCCAGTATTTTGTGGAAGAGCCACACTCGAGGGGCCAAAGAGCCACATGTGGCTCGCGAGCCGCGGTTTGCCAAGCCGCAGTTTGCTGACCACTGGTCTAGGAGATGTTATCAGTAGTTAAATGACTAATCCTTAAATTACTCATCTATTCTTGGAGCACTTTTTGTGTATTGGATTCTGATAGGAATCTAAAAAGCAAGACCTATTTTCTTCCCCTAAAATGCTTATGGATCACTTGAGGAAGTCTTAGTCTCAGGTATCTTTAAGAGATCATCAGAGTTGAGAGATAAGAAGACTTCATATAAAACAGCATTCCCATACTGAATAGGAATGTTCTCCCAAAAAAAGGAGTGCTGGATTAAACAAACCTAAATGGTTTTCTCTATCATGGATCTTCTTAGGACCTTTTACTCTGCTAAGAGTAATAAATCTCCCAAGTGCAGGGGAGATGCTCTGCAGCATTTTTCAAGTTCATTTGATGATTGCACCTCTCGTTACTAAGCAGCTCTTAATGTTTGCAGTGGGCATGGAGTAAGTAAAGGGTGGGGGTAGGAGAAGAGAGATCCTGCATGTATTTTGATAGTAATTACAAGGAGGGGGGCGGGGGGGGGGGGGGGAGAGAGAATGAGAATGAGAATAAGATAGTATCCAGAGGGAGCAAGAAGGCCAAACACGGGTTTCTTATTTAAAAAAAAAAAAGACTTAAAAAAATATGGATAGTGTGTGCAAGGAACCAGTGGAGAAAACACCGCTCGAAGATGGTGGGGAGCTAGGAGGAGCCCAAAAGACAAGACCCTAGAGTTGGTAGGTTGAGGATCAAGAAGGGAGTAGGAAGGTGAGTGCTCCGGTTCTCATGCTTCTGTGTGTACCAGAATTATTGGAGCTTGTCAAAATGTGATTCCCAGAGTCAGGCTTAGCAGTTCTGGGCTGCATCTTTAACAGATGCTTCTAATGCAGTTAGGCCGTGGCCCACACTTTAAAACGTAGAAGTGGTACCTCATCTTATCTAAGATGGAGACTTGAGTGAAAGGCTGAGAGGCTAGATGCAGAGACAGTCTCCCTCACTTTTCTCCTCCCTAACTTTTGACAGCGAATATGTATACCTACTTCATTAAAGATTGAGGCCATGGAAGCTATTGAGGTGTGGCTGTGGCCTCCGTCTTTAACAAAGTAGGTTAGAAGGAGGCTGCAGAGGTTTGGGGTCCTCAAGAGATTGTTTTGTGACTCAGGCAATCAGATCTGGTGGATTAGGTCTCCACACTTTATTGACTTGGTCCTACAGTTTTGAGTGGTCTATCCCAGATACATCATGTGTTTTCCTACACGGTCTTAGTGTTTTATTCTTCACTTACATTTCATGATTACTTGTGCCTGTGTAGCCTTTCTTACGGTGGAACTTAAAGTCTTCATAAAAGGCAATTCAGAATTATGCCCAGTACTGTAAGGGAAGCAAAAATGACAGCAAAACGGGTCTATCCTGGGAGTTCACAAAGTGTTGTATTGGTCACTCAGATAGCCATGGCTACAAGAGAAGAAGCAGGAAAGACTCAAGAGAACAGTTCATTATATTCACAGGTCCCAAGGGATCACAGAAAGGCCAGGTTTTGGACAGGAGACAGAAGACAGGAGCAAAGGGAAAGTCTAGGTCAGAGCCTCTATGGGGTCTTCTGGAAAGGCACACAGCAGGCAGGTTAGCATTTGGGACTGGCCCGTGGAGTAATTTCGGTAGGCTCGAAGAATGGGGATAGTCTCTGGTTGCCCGGCACCTGGTCCTGAGATGAGTAAGGCAGAGACACATTGCCTCCTAGAATGTCAACAGAAGAGGCAGGATTCTGCAGTAGTTCATTTGCATATCAAAGGCATGTTCCCTGTGGAGTCCTTTGTCACCTCTAAGAAATGGCTAGTTCCTGGAGTCACATTCTCTCAGCCAAAAAGGTTTTAAGATGTCACATGTCATAATATGCAGAAAGTTAAAAATATAAACAATACACAGAAAATGCTTAATTTTAATTTCTTCTTATCTTGGTATAGGCTTTGCCATTGCCTGTGAAAAGCTAGTGCTATGAACCTGTGGAAAAGCTGTCTTCTACATTTGAAATAAGTTAGAGTGAAAAAATACATTTTAACTATCCCCATAGGAAATGTAATCATTTAATGACATGGAGTTAGGGCTGCAAGTTTTGATTTGGCTTTATTTAATTAACTAGAGTTTGGACATCCATGTTTATCTAACAAAGCACGTATCTTCTGCAGGGTGTGTACAGAGGTGTAGATCTTCTGTGGGGTTGTTCCTTACAGTTTCTACTAAATTGATTTCTGTTTAAGCTGAGGTTTTTCTTAAGTGGGAAGAAGCTTAATGTGAGTCTGTTTTGATACATGCTCCTCCTCAGAAGTCATCCATGCGATTTTCTTCTTTTTCTTAAAGTGGTGAGACAGCATTCAGAAATATGACTATTCCTTATGGATGGGCAAAAAGGCCAATGCTCCAGCGAATCGGCAAAATGGACCCTGACATTCCAGTCTCGGTGATCTACGGTGCGCGGTCCTGCATAGACGGCAATTCTGGCACCAGCATCCAGTCCTTACGACCACATTCATACGTGAAGACAATAGTAAGTGGGTTGGTTTTTGGGGTTTTTGGTCGTAGGTGAGATCTGTCCTAGTCTTTGCCTTCAGTGAGATTTCAGGCCACCTGAGCTGTGCACTGCAGCCTTGGTCTGAGATCTGGGATCACTTGTGATGGGGGTAGGATTGGACCCACACTAGTCTTCATGTCTAGGCCGTGATTTGCCTTTCTTAAGGGCCTTGCCGTCGTAGAGCCGCAGTGTTTTTGAGGTGGGAGAGACTGGAAGCGGGGTAGGTCAGTAGCACCTTGGCCAATTCCCACCTCACAAAGCAGCACATTCTCACTTTGTTCAGTTTATCTGCTGGCCCTGCCTTAGTGGTCAATTTGGAATGGTTTGTTTATTTTTTTGCATGTTAAAATTTTAATGAAGCTCAATAGATTTTTTTCTCTTTATTCTATCAGATTCTTTATTTGATAGAAATATCCACAGTGAGGCAAAAGTAGGTTTACAGTTGTGAGTACATGAAACAGAGTTGATTCTTGTATTGTTATTTACTATTAATTGTATTCTTTTCCATATGAATAACTAACTGTAAACCTACTTTTTCCCCATCCTATATAGTAGCTAGTTGCCACAGAACAGTGTTGTCTATTTTTCTTTTTCATAAAAAGCAAGTTGTTCACTTTATTACAGTTTAGTGCTTTCATAAAATAAATATAGACTATCAAACAGACAGTGAGGGACAACATGCTGTGCAAAGCGTGTACCAGAGTTCATGGGGCCTCCCACTGCACTCGGGTGGAGCCGCCAGGTGGCTGCGCACACACACACGATGCGACCAGCAGTCCCTGGGAGTTGGGGAGACCAGGGCAGGGCGGGGGGGAGGACGGGACAGGGGGTCCCTACATCCCTTCAGGGTTTGTACCATTTCCCCTACCCCCTCTCCACCTACAACTATGGGACAGTCACACTCATCTGACGTCATTATGTGATGTGAAGAGAAACCAGAGTATTACTCTTTTTTTTTTAATTGATTTCACAGAGGGAGAGGGAGAGAGAGATAGAAACATCAATGATGAGAGAGAATCATTGATCAGCTGCCTCCTGCACGCCCCACACGGGGGATCAAGCCCTATGTCTTATTTACATATAGCTGTTCTCACTTTCATTAATAAGTGTCTTTGCTTATGTCATTGCTTTAGTAAATCCGTTTCCTCACTGACCACCTGCTTTTCCTTTCCCAGGCCATCCTTGGGGCAGGGCATTATGTGTATGCAGATCAACCTGACGATTTCAACCACAAGGTGAAGGAGATCTGTGACACTGTGGACTGAGCACCTGGGTGGTGGGGGAAGCCTGCTGACTGATACAGCTCCTCAGCCACAGTCAGTCCACGGTGAAGAGTAAGGAACACAACAGAACTAGGCAGTCTTCTTGACTGCACTTTGCACCTGTTTTCTCTGTGAAGCTGCTTGCACACTTAAACCAGTTAGTGCCTTCTAGAAGAATGCCTTTCTTTCTCCCTCACAAAGCCAAAATATACAAGAGCCTCCGAATCTAATAACTTTAATAAAAGGTTGGTTGTCACTCTGCTGTACTGAGAAATGGTAATTTTTTCAACTGAAATTTTTTTCATTTCTGTCTAACTTTGCTATGTCAGGCACTTTTTATATTTCAATCTACATTGCCTATTTTAAAAAGTGATTTCTGTATCTATGTTTTATATACTGTAAAGGTGCACTTTATTTTCTTTGCTTGTATTTGCCATGTCTAATAACTGATATATAATGCATCAAAATTCAATATGTTTTTATGTAAAAATGCGTCACCTTCTTAAAATACTTCACTTTTGAAATGGAGTGATGAGATAGCATTTTGGGTAAAAAGATAGGAATTGATCACTAGCATTAATTTTTCTGATTTTCCTCTGTACTCTAAGGCTGCAAAGCCATGGTCAGCATTTTAAATGTGATCCATCCTGACATAACTACAACAGTGTAACTCCTGGGGATCTCCTATGTGTGATGCAATTCTCCACTTCCAGCAAAACTCAACAGTAATACTTAGGTGATCCAAGTACTGAAAAGCCTTAACAAAGTCTATCCTTCTTCCTCACATTAATATTGGTCTTTTCTGTGAGCCAGGATGCAGCAAAGGAAACAGATTTCCTCACTGAGGGATAGTAGGACTGTTACCTTCCAGTAAGCCAAATCGTATATTTTCATTAACATCTAATCTTGTAGATTGGTGCTAAAACTGGATTATATTTTTACCACTAAATATAAAAATAGATAGTGCTGTTACATCTCATGGCACCAGAGATAAGCTAGCACTTGGGTTTGTTTGGTGTGTGTTTTGTGTTTTTTTAAAAGTTTTGTGTTAATTTACATGCTTGAATTTATACTAAAATTCTGTAAGGTTGATTGAACTATTTAACAACTGCCATCGAATGTAGTACTTTTTTGCTGTTTTAAAATGAGGAGAACCTCTGAGACTGTGAAAAAGCTCCATGTGGTAACTGGCTGCTGAGAAGACCCTTTGAAGAAGAAAACAGCAGGATTGGCACGGACACGGCGTTTCTGACTCAGGTTTTGCTAATGTTCTTGTCTAGCAGAAAGGTGGTTATGGAAATAAAAACAGTAACCTAGAGCAAATGATGGTTTCATGTTTTTGACTGTTGCATTTTTTAAATGGTTAATGAGGAAATTTCTGGTTGGAGAAGTAAGATTGTATCACTTGTTGATTAACTGCCAAAAAGACTGAATGTTCTGTTTTCAACATTATTTTCCTTATAAAAGAATAGGCAACATACAGATTACACTGAAGCAAAACAGATAGGTTCCCAATGAATTTGTCTCATTTGTCAGATTAAGTAGGTTAGTGCCAAAGGTAAGAGCCAAGACATGTCCGATTTCTCTACCATTAGAACCAACATAGCCTTTACTTTTTCGTTAGTAGTTTAGATGGCCAGATTCAAGCATATGTGGTACAAATAATTTGAGTGAGATTTTTGTATTTTTGTTTGACAGACTCTCCATCTCCCTTATTCATTCTTTGCTGGACAGATGACAGGTTTCTGTGCAGGAAGTCTGGTCGCAGCCCTCCGGGGCCGGGGAGGGGGGGAGGTGAGAGGGGACAGTTTCTAGGTTCACTTAGTAAATGGGGTTTCAGCCACGAATGGGCCAAGTGGTTCAGGAAAAGATGTACCCAGTTGTCAAGTGGAAGTTATTTTCCTACTGACTGATTTTGCTTTATTTGAAAAATGTTGTCATAATTCTTATTAAAAGTTAAATTTTACCTTGGGCTATAGGATATGTAATTCTGTGAAGATTGAGCTAGCAGAGAACATCAACAGTCCTCAAATTTCTAAACATACAGTGATTGCTAAATGTTTTTTAAAATCAATCACGGGATGTGATCTTTGCTAATTTATGCATAATGTACTCCAATGTTATTTTACAGAATAAATTTTACTGTGATAGTCACAACAAGACAACTGCTGTACATGTTCTTGAGTTTTCAGTATGGCCTGGTGTATTTACCACCCATTACTATAGGACCTTGGATCCAGTGAGTGTTCAGAACGCTAGGCATTCTGAGGGAAGGCGCAGTGCTGTGCCCTCCACACGTGGCCCCCGTGTTCACACATCCCTTCGTATAATTTCTGTTTTCTTCTAAAACTAATTTTTAAAAAAAGTTTGTCTAGAATTGGTTTCAGAATATTACCTAGAAAACACTTTTGAAATGTCTTCACATATGTATTTTATATATTTATGTTTATATTTGAAGGGCACATTAGCTCCAATAAAACAAGAATTTTTCTCCCTGTATAAAGGTATTAGAAAAAACAAACAATTGCCAGGAGAGGCAATTGTTTTTAGCAATGATATTGGTGGTGTCATTTAAAACTGTGTTTATATATGATAAAGCAAATATTATGTCCATGGAATTCAGAGCCAAGATTTTTAGCACAAGAGAAAATACAACATTAAAGTTAAATAAAAATCCCATTGTCATATATTTCAATTGGAAATACCAGTAAAATACTGTGATCTATTTTTCTCTTTGTGAAAGACACATATGGCATAGCTTTGTCCATTGAAAAGGCCTAGAAGCAAGCACAACCCGGAAGTAAGGCCCCCCTAGCACCCAGCCTCTCCCACTAGACGGGGCAGGGAAATGACAACATGAGGCTGGACCATCTTGTGGCAGAAAGCAGGGAAGCAATCAGTAAGGTCATGTCAAGAGGACCCAGGAGCCAACTGGAAGGGACTCCTATCTACCGAAGATGGAATAGTTCGGACAAAAAGAACAGTGGGCTGAAGCATGAAATACATAACAATCTGAGGTCATAATGATAGTTGGAAAAAAAAAGTCACCTTTGGAGGTTACTAGGGCACCCACCAATCCATTATTTTGAAAAAATTCTAACTGGAAGATTGAGACATTTACTCTAACTTCTTTATGTGTCAGGTCAACCTGATTAGGGAAAGTTCTTCACTCGGAAATCAGCTAAGTTTCAGAAATGATAGGGTTAAGAAAACACCATTGTGTTACTTCTAGTGAAATAATGGATCTAGGCTGCTGAAGGTATTAGGTGGAAAGTTGATGGAAAATGTTTTATTGCATGGCTCAAGTTGACAACATCTGTGATCAATATCAGCATTACTGAAAAGGGAACAATCAGAATACCCAAGCCTACTGATCCCTTATTAAACATCGCATTCATTTTGACAGAGGGGTCCCTTGGCTGCCAGATGTGAAGGCTGAGACTTCTAATTCAGACTCGCCTCATTGTATGACTGCACATTAGCCGTGGAGACAGGTAAGAAAAGCTAAATGACGGGGCCCATTTCCTTCTTGCTAACAGTGGAGACTTAGTCACAATGACCTGGGTGGGGCAGGAGTGCATTACAAACACTACTGCTTTGTCCTGTTCTTTAAGAGCTGTTTCCTACTTCTTACCTATGAATGCTTTTATAATTGGAAGTGACAACAATAGTAACAATTCACTGTTGAGACCAAGATACCAGACTCACGTGACTGGTATTTCACCTTCCTGTGCCAACCAGCTTGCTATATGTCTGCTGATTCGTGAAACCCTAGCAGACCTTTTAACATCTACCTATTCAAGACTTGAAAATGCTGCTTTCCAAGGGATGGGTGGGGTACCATGGCCAGAGGAAAATGGCAGAGGGAGGCCTTGTGCCAACCTGCAGGAGATGGCTGTCTGGTCTCCCTACGGCCTCCTCCAGTAGCAGACAATTTTCAGTGATAATCTTGAGTGAATCTTCTCTGTGCCTCTGGATGACCTTGCAGCCTCACGTGGCCAGCACCACAGACGCAGGCAGCCAGACAGACGCTGTGCACTGAAGCGCAGCCTGTTTCAGCAAAATGGGAGCGTGAGATGGGGACTGTGCCAACTCTCAGAGCAGCAGGCCTCGGACCCTAGTTGCCTGAGTCATTGAGGCCGCCTGTCACAACCGCAGAGTCGAGGCACTCACCAATACATCTGATGCTGCCCATCTGTGGGCCGGCAGGGCCTAGGACTCTACATTCCCTGCCCAATGTGTCTGACATAGGACATCAATTATTTGCTTGGTTTATCAGACATTTACTTTGGTTGGACTCAAGCTGTTTCTTGGTGGCAGCAGAAATCTCGTTTTGGTTATTTAATCCTCAGTTAGCGTCTGCCCCATACGGACAGTCAGAAATGTGGGCAGAAATTCTATCCAGACTTGGAGGCTCCCCTCCCTGGCTCTCTCCTTTCCAGACTCCCTCTCATTTTTGCAATAGCTGTGCTTGCCCAGAAAGACTGCTGGTCTTCCCCTTCCTACCTGGTGGCCTTCTCTCAAGCTAAGAGCTCTGAAGATGCTGTTCTGTCCCGTGTCAAGTGCCTTCCTGAGTCAGCTGCTTTTGTTCGTTCTCTAGCGCGCTTTCAGGTTGTTGTTTCTTGATAGTGTCCCTTTTATGATTGTTACCAGTGGGTGGGTTGGCCCTCAGCTTTTCTGGAAATGGAACCCCTGGGCCAGACTTCAAGATCAGTGTTTCCCAGTGTTCCTTGTGTACAAACTTGAGACTTGGCTAGGTAGAGGCTTGTCTTGCTCAAAGACATGCTTGCGTCTTATTTCTGTACTTTCACTTGACTTACCACCAGCCAGCTGTGGCCACATGTAGCAATCTCTGGATATTTCACCCCTGCAGAAATTTAGACGGGAATTAGCCAATGCAGGACATGCGGTGTGGTATTTGCATTGCTTTTAGAGAATGCGGCCCCCAACGTAGCTGAGATGAAAACCATACATAGTATGTAGTCAATACCGTATTTGGAAAGCCTTTCTGTTTGTCTGCAAAGCTGGTTCTCTTTAAGCCCTCCTATCTTTAGCTTTTGCTGGCCTCACAGGCCTTTGCCCTGCCCACCAGTGGCCCCAGAAGCTTGCAACATTCATTTTGTTGGTCCCTGATTCCTGAGGCCTCTGCCCTCCCTGGAATTGTATTTCTCATACAATTGGAGCCATGCTGGTTCATTGTAATCTAATAGCCCTCTTGCTGTCAATTTTGACTAAGCTGAATGCTTAAATTCTTGAGAAAATGCCTAAGTCTCAATAAATCAGGAAGGTTCCAACAACTTCAGATAGTAAAGCACTGCAATATTCTACATTACTCAGAACCCATGGCACCAGCGATAGGATATGATTAGTGGTGTTTTATTAATCTGGAAATCAGCAAAAACCTTGAGGGAGGAAGGCTTTTAAATTTGTGTGTTGCTGGTGGAAATTATTCCTGAGTCCCTAAAACTGACCCATAAAAATCCCTGAAACGTGATGTTCCTGATACATTTCCCCCTATCTCCACTCTACAATGCTAATAAGGAAGGAATTTAGAACAATCAGCTGATACTATTAAGGGGGTTATTTACTACACTGAGACTGAGGAAGTGGGATCTAGAATTCTGAGAAGCACAGTCCTGTGACCTGAATTGGCTCTCTGACATTTTCCTCATCATCCATTAATCTTTGTCCTGTAGGGACAGCAGCCAGCCATTAAGTACTAGTAAGCAGGTGACACACACACACACATACACACACGCCTATTGAGCAACCTCCACTATCAAAGACATAGCTGAGCGCCAAGGAAGAGGAATGAGGCCTGAGCACCCCAAATGGACACCACCAAGCCTTGCACATAAAGCCCTGGATGGAGGAAGTCGCAGCAACTCTCCCTGGGCATTCAAGCAGCTGCCATTCTCAGGGCACTTCCAAATAGCAGTTTTTAACCTGCAGGGTGGCTTCGAATTCCTAACCTGCTGGCTGGGGGAGAGACCAAGCAGCCAGAAGCAGCAAAGAATAAGCTGGTTCGTTTAAAAATCGCTTTTTCAAGTTTTCATGGCAACTCACCAGAACGGCCTTGGACAGAGCTCCCAAGAAACCCACTTGGGAAAAACAGTAGGTGCTCTCCGATAGTGACGAGTTTAAAGGATGCACAACTGCAGTGAGCGATGCACAACCTCGAGGTGAGGTTGGCAGAGAATGTACAATTGGGAACCCAGTGAGTATGAGGAATGGAAAGGTCATCTAGGATACCTGGAGGAAGATGGTGTCCTGTGGATGAAGACAGAAAGCACAGCCCTTTTACCAAAGGGGCCACAAACACCTTAGGTAACCCTTACTACCTGCAGTGTACCTCATCCTAAGGGCAACTTACAAATGTGGACGTGTATATAGGGAGGGTGGGGGATGAGACCACGTACATTTGACAGGTATCTCCAAAAACCATCTCTGTTCTACAAAGAAAGAAAATGAAGATGAGAGAGGTTAGGTGACTTGCCCAAGATCACACAGCTAATGAGGGGTCAGCCAGGACATTGGAACCCAAATCGTCTCATTCCCTTTAGAGTTATTTCCATTGAGTCTTCCTTCTGCATAGTTTTGCCAAATATTATAAATAATAGTGTAGGGTTGGCCTGCCGTGTGGTAGAAAGTGGAGAAGTGGGGTCCCTGGCTACATCTTCACAAGTTGTGATGGTAGGTTGGGGGAAGCGGGGAGAGGGAGAAGACAAGGAAAGGAAACTAAGCAAATTAGCACTGAGTGAGGGCTGCATGCTACGTGCGTTTCCATGA
>NW_005871367.1:692281-713500 GCF_000147115.1 Myotis lucifugus
CATTTTTTTTTTTTTAATATATTTTATTGATTTTTTACAGAGAGGAAGGGAGAGAGATAGAGAGTTAGAAACATCAATGAGAGAGAAACACTGATCAGCTGCCTCCTGCACACCTCCTTTCATGACATCTCACGCCCTCTCAGCCTAGTGAGAAATCACTCTCAAACCTCAGTTTCTTGGCCTGTAAAATATGCTTACTAACCAGGCGAAGGTCTCATAGGTCATCTCTTTGATCCTCTTAACACCCATGTGGGAGGTACTATCACCATCTCCATGAGGAGACAGCAGCCTGAGAGGTTAAATGACCTGCAAGATGAGATGAGATCAGAGTCTATGGACAAAGCTCAGTGTGTGGCTTCCTCAGGAGGCCCAGTGCGGGGAAGCCCTCAGCTAGGGGAGTCCCTCAACGAGGGGCCACAGCTGGGCCCTGGCGACAACTGAGTGAAAGAATGAAGATACTGAGCACCTGCCATTTCCAGCAAGGCTGGCACGTGCTTTCTGCAAAGGGCCAGATAGTGATTTTTTAAAAAATGTTGAGGGCCATACAGTCTCTGCTGGAATTACTCAACTCTGCCCTTTTAGCGCAAAAGTGGCCATAGACAATATGTGAATGAATGGGTGTGGCTGAGTGCCAATACAATTTTACAAAACCAGGCGGCAGGTCTGTGGGCCATAGTTGGCCAAACCCTGATTTTGAGTCACATGACATGGATCAGGAGGGCTCAGGATGAGACAAGAAGCGTGAAGGGTTAGCTGAGCAGGGCCTTGCCCCATTCACCCCAGTCTGTGTAAATGGCATCCTGGGGAGTCGTGCAGTGTGCAGACTGCGCGGCCATAGTGATAGTTCTGGGATTAAGATAAAAAGAGACTAAGCCTTACAATCTGACGGTCCTACCCTGAGAATGGCTGAGTGCTGGAGCCTGGACAGCACCCTACTCCTCAGTGGGGCGGGTGACAGATGGTGAAAGGGCCTTGAAGAGGAAAGTGGAAGGGCCACTTACCTGCCCAAAGGCAATCCCAAGGCTCTGCTCCACCGGGGAAGCAGGGTGTGGCCGGGTCAGGTTACAGAAGGAAAACCCTTGTGAGACAGAACCCTACATTCAGAATAGACCAGGAAAGTTGTAAGACTCCCTTTCTTGGAACTCCCTTCCCGGGTTGCCAGGGCAGCTGGCACACAGTTGTGTGGTGCACCAAGTTCACCTTTGGCTGCTCTCGGCACTGTCTGCTCCGGCGGCGGGGGAGGAGTGGGACAAAGTGCAGGAGAGAAGCTGAAGCTGCTCTGAGCAGATCTGACCAGGACTGAGTCAGGAAGATGGCGAGCTCATGTATCAGACAAGCCCCTGGCTGTTGGCAAAGACCAACATGAGGAGCTCTGCTCTAGATGGGAGTTTGCCCAGCAAATGCCAGGGCAGAGTGCCGTGCTCAGGAATTGGGAGCTAACCAGACCAGGCTGGGGAAATGGCCTAGGAGCCAGACAGGGAGATGTCAGCGAGAGCAAGGCAGGTCCTGGTGGGAGACGTGAAGGCCATTGCTTTGCGCGGGTCTGGCCTGCTCAGCAGGGCCCCGAGCATCGCCTACACAGCAGACACCCAGGCCCGGTTCTGGCACCAACGGCAGCATCTCCACCTGCTGCTTCTAAAATCCCGACTGCCTGTGGAGCTGGAGACCCACTATGCAGTAGTAACACACGGCTTGCGCGGAAGTGAAACTCAAGCCAATGTCCCATCTCTTGCGTTGCCCCAAGGCCCCGTGGGTGTCTCGGGAGCAGAGCTGCAAGCTGCCCCCTGCTCCTGGCCCTTTTGCCTGACTGTGCTACAGTCCAGAAGAGGGAGACAAGGTCCTCGGAATGAGGACATCCTGACTCCAGGAGCCCCCAGCGCGATGTTTAAATCCTGGCACCAGTTACCTGCCCCTCCACAGCCACAGAGAGGACGTTAGGGAAACCGACACTTGATTATGGCCAAGCAGACAGCGATGAAGAGTTGTCCCGCTGACCTCCTTTTTTTAATCGACCCTGGTGGAAATCCCAAGGGGCCATGTCGTGGCACTCACGTTTCTATCTGCACACGCTTACGTTTCTAAAAGCAAAGTCATAAAGTATATAGAGAAAGAGAACATGACTTAAGGCTCAAATGGAGGAATAAGAAAATATGCTACACTATGAGGGGAATGTGGTGATGGACTAGGATGTTGATTTGGCTAGAATAACCACCACCCCCATTCCAGTGTCAACACTGAGGTCATGAAGAAATACATCACTAGACAGACAAATGAGCAATTTATTTTAGCTAAAAAGGAAAATCTGTGGTATGGAAAGAGAGGATTAGATCTGAAAAACCATTCAGGCAAAGCATTTAAAAAAAAAACAACGCAAAACTATTCGATGTTCGGTAGACTTCTCCAGTGCAACCATGTGGGCCTGGAGATTTCTTTCTGGAAACTTTTTAATTACAAATCCAACTTCTTTAATGGTTGACTAGTCCTGTAACCATTAGATAAATTGAATTCAGAATGTAAAAGCCCCTGAAAAAATAAATCTCTTCTGGTTGCAGCTCCGACATGTAAAGAGCTTGCAAGTTATTACCTCCATCCTTAACCAAGAAAAAGTGGGAGAAAAACTGAAAATTAATGACTTTCCTTGGACCCATCACAGAACTGAGGTCATAGGGCAAACTGACGCCCCCAAATCTGGAGAGATGGGCAAATCCAAGGAATCACAGTCGAGATCTACTTAACCTGGTGCAGAAGCAAAAGGTAAATGGGCAAAACGATTTTTCAAAGATAAAAACAGACAAAGGGATGCAGTCCTGAGTAGATAAAGGGCTTACACCTGTGGCTCAGGACAAAGCTCCGACTCTAGAGACCACATGGGCCAAGACCACGAACAAGCAAAAGTAGACATGAAAGTGCTCAAGACAGTTGGGGAAAAAAAAAAAAAGTTCAAGTTCACTAAGTTCACTGATGACGGAAGAAAAGCAAATTCACCAATGAGGTAGGTTTCCGAAACTCTTGCCACCCTGACTGGAGGCCGATCCTCTCTGGTGGCCGCATTACACTGTTACATTCTTTCTAGAAGGCAATCTGGCAGCCGTGTAGAGAACCTGAGCCCTTGCACACCCTTTCGCCTGGTAACTCCAATTCTGAGACCGTAAACACAGTTGGGGGTCAAAGATTCATTCACACACGGAGCTGTTTGCCTCAGCTCCACAGGAATGGCGAAATACCAGCTATGCAAAATGCTGGCCAGGGGTGGGCATGTGAACAATTTAGCATGCATTCATTCAAATGAATATTGAGGAGCCATTAAAATTATACGTAGAAAAAATTCTTAGTGATATGATAAAATGCTTATGGTGCAATGCGAAGGGGGCGAAGAAAGAACACAAATTTGTATACATCGCATATTTTCACCTGTACTTAAAAGTAATCAAAAGGAAAGACACAAAATATTTAAAAATTGATGTCTGGGTAGTGGTTGGTAGGGTGATTGGAAAATACAGATAAATATTTTTTGAAACTGGAATTTCAATAAGAAGCATGCATTTTTATGTTGCTGACTTCTAAAAATCTTTTTTTTTTTTTTTGAGCTTAAGAACCTTTTTTTCCACAGTAAAAGTAAATCAACTTAAGGAAAGTTAATTAACTCGAACAATGTGTCGAAATAATTAAATTGATAAGAAAACTCATTGAATTTTTAAAAAGCACTAAGACTATGTACTGTAATTGTATAAATTCTATACACAGAGAAAATTATTTAGCGACGGGAGGGAAAGGAGAAAGGGATGGACTGCTGGCCTCGTTGGAAACCAGTGTGTGCAAGATGGAGAATCAGTGTGATTCCTGTTTGAATACATATTAGAGTGCAGTACTGTCTCCATTTTTTTCTATCCTTTTACAAATGCTTTAAGCACAGAAAAAGTGAAAGAATAACCTAACCCACTCCTGGATCAATACACGCTAGCAGTTTGCCACATTCAGATTCTTTGATTTTTCAGGAAATAAACATTGTGGACACATTTGCATTTTTCCTTAACCCCTCCCGTCCAGTTCATTCTGTCTGCCCGCCTCCTTCTGCCACACTCCTGTGTTGGTTCTTTGCTCTCCTAACGTGAGAGAAGGCGCTCCATTCATCTGTGCTTCCAGTACACCCCTGGCACCCCCACTTCCAGCTTGTCCATGCAGTCTCAGCCTGGCCAGGTGCCTCCCTGTGATCACGTGCCTCCAAGGGCACCACCCTCAGGAAGTTCTCCCGGCTCCCCCACTTCTCCCTACTTTCCCCCCCCCCCAACTGTGTGACCTGGAAGAGTCTTCCCCCAAGGACAGCCTCTTCCTTGGAACCAGAGGCACCTTCAGCCCCGAGAGCAGTCGTCTATAGTAACAAGGACGTCTTGTCTCCCTGTTCTAGGACAATTTGCCCAAAATGGTAAGACAGGGCAAAAACTCTCCTCCCCACCCCCAACTCGAGGTGTTTTGCTTCAGTGCCACTTTGGTGAATGTATGAACTGCAAGTGCCATGGCGGGTATCTTTCCCTCCTCTCAGTGAGTGGGAGAAGCAGGGAGATGTTAATTCACACATCAGAGATGCACACTTTCATTTGGCTGCGGAGAAGGGAACAGCGGAATACACAGAGCTTTAGACTCATCAGTTAACTCACAGCCTTTGCAAGGAGGTTCGAGAGGAAAAAAATTTCTAGGCTAAGGGAAGTCTTTCTAGCTTCCAACACTCTAATGACGTTCCCCACCGTCATTGCGTCGGGCATGACGTCAGAGGAGGACACACCAGAGTCTGCAGGGGTTCTGGGCGAGGTGCTGCAGCTCCAGGGGGCCTGCTGTGGGTGGCTTACACCCAGCATTGGCGAGAGTTCCAGCGCAGGTCTTCTGTCTTGCTATTGGCGGGTTTGCTGTTAAGTTGTCATTTTTTCTGGTGGGTGGCTCTCTTTGAGGCAGTTTACACGGTGAATAGTTGAATCTGAATTTGAGTTCAGGCTCTGGCACTTACAGCCAAGTGGTGTCCTGGTCTGGTTCTTCAGAAGCAAACCCCCAGATGAGTCTTTGCCTGCAAGTGTTTCAATGGGAAATGCTCCCAGGAAAAGCCAGTAGAGACCGGGGAAGTAGGATCACGCAGGAAAGGAGCCAGGTAGGGGAGCAATGTGGTGCATGGAACAATGTCCCAGAGAGGGAGGGCTCCCACTTGGCTCAGTTCCACAGGGAGCTGTGGGGTCAGTGTCAATCACACCTCAGAGTGTCCCTATCAAGAACAGGGAGCTAGGCCATGTACACCTCTGTATCCCACATTCCCTGGTTAAGGGTTTCCCCAGGCGACCTAAACTCTTAAGCATTCTGGGTACTCCTGTGGTAGGCAAAGTGGACTCTGGCAGCCTGAGGGCAATGGTCCTCCAAAGTGACCCAGGGGCTGGCTCTTGGAGTGAAGGCACATGGGAAATGGTGTCCACAGTTGATGGGCACTGACCATGTCTGCCACAAGTGACCTCGAGTCATCCACTCAGGTCCATGAGACCCATTTGGGAAATAGATAATAATGTGCCTGCTTTATAGGACTGGCATACAATTAAATGGGATGATACATAAATGTGAGTCACCTAGACTATTGCTTGGACACAGTAAACACTCACTCAATAATATTATGATTATGCCGAACAATGGCACAGATTCTGGGTCTGTGGCCTGTTAGGCTGACCCTGGCATGGGGATGACAGATGCCAGCTCCTTCCCTTCTCCTGCCCTCCTGGTAATTAGTCACGTGGCCTCTGCATCCTCGCCAGGGCTGAAATCCTGGCAGTCTTTATCAACCTACCTGATCTGGGCAGGAGATGAAACCATTTTCTGGCCCTGAAGTCGAAGGGCATCTGTCCCGAAGGAGACGGGTACAAAGCCTCATTGCTTCTGCCTCACTTGGCCCCTGGGAGTGCAGACAAACTCGAGGTGGGCACCAGCTCTCCAACCCACACCAGCCTCCTTCCCTGGCCATTCATTGGCTCAGGCATCTATCCACTGCCCAACAGAAACCAACTCACACCTCAGCACTGAGATTCCGCACTTTCTCACCTTTTGTTTAAGATATTTTCACACTGTACCAAAGCCCATGTGGACAGGAACCGTATCTTAATGAGCACTGTAAGGAATATAAAGATGCCTGGGTATGGTCCCTGCCTGCCCCCTAGCCAGGTTTGCTGACCAAGGAACTCCCTGTGTCATGGAGGCCAGTCAACAAGTGATGCTCCTGGTATTTCCTGGTCCAATTACACTCCTGGTTGTGGCAGCGAGACCAGGAGGCCCCGTGCTGCTGTATGACATTGTATGAGAGTATGAAATCGGCTGTGAACTAAAGGCCAATATCAGGTGTGGTTCTGGAGGTTTATCTGCCTCATCTCTTTCCAAAAGGAAAGTGTTTTTGAACTTGCCCTGTTTGTATTTCATTATTGTATTTAGGGTGTACAGCTGACCCTTGAACAAACCGCCGGGGCTGAGGGGTGCGAACCCCTCTCACCCCACAGCCAAAAATCCGCCTAAAACTTAAAAATAAATAAATATATATATATATATATATATATATATATATATATATATATTTCAGAGAGGAAGGGAGAGGGAGAGATAGAAACATCGATGAGAGAGAATCATTGATCGACTGCCTCCTGCATGCCCCCCAAAGGGGATGGAGCCCACAACCTGGGCATGTGCCTTGACTGGAATCAAACCTATTACCTCCTAGTTCATAGGTCCAAGCTCAACCACTGAACTACCCCAGCTGGGCACGCCTATAACTTTTTAAAAATATATTTTTTAAAATTTACTTCAGAGAGGAAGGGGGGGGAGAGAGAGGGAGAAACATCAGTGATGAGAGAGAATCATTGATTGGCTGCCTCCTGCACGCCCCACACTGAGGACCAAGCCCGCAACCCAGGCATGTGCCCTGACTGGGAATCGAACCATGACCTTCTGGTTCATAGGTCAACGCTCAAGCACCGAGCCACGCCGGCTGGGCACGCCTATAACTTTTGTCTGTAAGGTTGGCCCTTCCCATATGTGGAATCTGCGATTGGGAATTCGAAAATACTGTTTTCAACCCGAGGTGGGTTGAATCTGCCGATGCGAAACCTGCGGGCGTGAAACCGGCGGATGTGCGGACGGCAAGGGGCGCGTGGACCGCACTGTTCAAAGCCCTGTCGTCCAAGGTCAGACGCATTAGTGAAGGTTACATTTCCTTCCTTGGGCCTTCAGTTGCAGAATGGTGAGGAGATCACAGTAGGTCGGACTGTTTTGGAGCCAAGAGAGCAGCATATTCCTGGAGATGGAGGACTCTGAGAAGGTGAACGGGTGCCCCCAGGCCGGAGTCTGTGGCTGGCAGGTGAGTGTGTGCGCATGCGTGCTTGGCCCTGCTTCGGAGCCTGGTCCGGGGAGGGGCGGGGGGCCTGGCAGGCGGAGGGGAAGGTGGGGACAGGTGTCGGGGCTTGGACTGCCTTGGCCACGCAACCCACTGAACAGACGGGCCAGTCAGCTTTTACTTCTGAACCGGGAGACACACTCTGTTGGTGGCAGGGGTGTGGCCAGGCTGGTGCGTGGCCCTGTCTCGGGGACCTGGGCAGGTGAGCCAGCCTCGCGGGGGGGCGACAGGAGGAGGAAATGCGGGCGCCCGCTGGTTGGACTGCGCCTTCTCCCCCAGGCCTGGGGCCGCCTGTGCGTTTCTGTGATGGCTCTCCCTGAGCGTGCCTCTCCTCCCGTGAGCTTCCCCTCCTGCCAGGTGAGGTGGGGAGAGGGTTTACAATCCTGGTGACCCCGACTCTGTCCCCAGGCAAACCCCTAAAACGCCAGGACAGCCCGCCTTTCCGGCTCTCTCCATCTCCTCCACCCCATCTCCTCCACCGAAGGCATGTCCACTAACACTTCAAGCTCCTGGCCTCGGGCACATTCCTCCTGGCCTTTACTGCCAGGAACCAGGGTGACTCATAGGCAGAGCACGGGGCTGATGAACACATTATGTGACTCCCTCAAGCCACATTATTCCTCCTGTAAATCAGCTGCCACCTGACCAGGGCCCAGGATAGTCACCCTCCCCCATGTCACGCTGAGCAATCCTGTATTAAAACAGTACAGTCTCCGTAGGAATTTAATCTGCTGTTTGGTGTGCTGAACTCGGGCCTCTGTTGAGTGTGAGGCCAGAGCCGTGTTTTAAAGCTTGTAGAACCTCCCTTTTGTCCTCAAGTACAAGCACAAACATTATGATCACCATGGTAACAGGAGGAGCCCATTGGGGGTGTAATGAGTGGGTTAGTGACCATTAGGGCCACTTCCACAGCGAGGTGTGGGGACCAGTAGCCGCCGGTCACCTGGGAGCTTGGTAGAAGTGTACTTTCTCGCCCCATCTGCTGGGTTAGAATATGCGTTTTAACAGAACCTCCCCTCCCCTCACTCCCCTTATTCACTTCAAAGTCTGAGAAGCACTAATTTAGAAACACATTCGGCTTCAGTAGACAGCATGTCTAGAGTTCCAGGTACTTTTTATGTTAAGTAGAAAGGGAGGGTGAGGAGGTGGATTTAGGAAGCCTACCGGTTTACAACAGAAGAAGGCGCCATGGGGTGGTTCAGGGTGTGAGCCTGGCTTCAGATCTGCATGACCTGGATGGGCTCCTAACCACCCCAACATTCAAATTCCTTATCTGTGAAATGGGAATAATACCAGCACCTACCCAAGAAAACGGCGGTGGGGAATTAAATAAGAATATACTAGTATATGGAGAGAGAGAGAGAGAGCTCAGGACCGTGTCCTTACTACATGTGAGCTACTATTATTTTGCATCATCAGAACGGCTACCATTTATTGCATATTGATTGTGTGTTGAATACTGTGCTGAGGACTTTAAACCACACCTCGAAGTCTTATCATCCTACCAAAGAGGAGACAGAGGGTCAGAGTGGATCCGATCTTGGATGGAGATATTGGTTCCCTAAGGTAAACACTGCTCTTTCTCATTAAGTCCCATTATCTCCCAAGGTCTAGGGAAGAATTAGGTTATGTCAAGCAAGGAGGAAACAAAAGTTGTGTGTTGCGATATTAGGATGCAGTGTGACAGAGTAACTCACAAGTTGTCTGTACACATCCTTTGCCAATCTATATTTTCCTTATTGCTTTGTAATGAATCCAATCCAAGTGAAGTGCCTAGACCAGCCGTGGGCAAACTACGGCCCGAGGGCCGGATCCGGCCCGTTTGAAATGAATAAAACTAAAAAAAAAAAAAAGACCATACCCTTTTATGTAATGATGTTTACTTTGAATTTATATTAGTTCACACAAACACTCCATCCATGCTTTTGTTCCGGCCCTCCGGTCCAGTTTAAGAACCCATTGTGGCCCTCGAGTCAAAAAGTTTGCCCACCCCTGGCCTAGACCAATGCCTGGTCCTTTGTGACTATTTAATAAAAGTTAACTATTGTGTGGGGTTCTCCAAATAATACCAATACATGATACCAAGAGATAAATAATACCAACCCATTTCAATTACATGCATTTCAAATCTCTTCTCCTAGGCCGTGGCTTATCTTTTCATTTTTTACATGGTGGTTGTTGAATTAAAGGTTTTAAATGATAATGTTGGCCGATCTATCAGTCTTTTCCTTGAAGGTTTACAATTTGCATGTCTTAGTTAAGAAACCTTTCCCTATTCCGCGGTCATAAAGGTACTCTCCCATGTTAGTATGTTATGTTTTAAAATTTCCTCTTCTCACTTGAGTCATTTTTAAAAACTTTTGGATGCTTACTCTCCATCCCACCCCACCCCCAGCCACTCTTTCAGATGTATTTGATATATGTCCTTACGTATGTATATAGCCTTGTAAAATATGCGGGGCTGTCTTGGGTTCGTTTTTAATTTGCATGATGGAATTTTGCCCTAAATCTCATCCTGGTTCCCACTTTTCTCACTCTGCGTGTCGATCTGTAGATGTCTGCTCTGCTTCTGAGCGTGTAGAATTCTGAAGCGTGCTCTGTCACAGTTTACGTACCCATTTCCCCAGTGAACACCACCAGCCTGCTTCCAACTCCCGACATAAAAACTCCACGACGACGAACCACCTGCTACTTCGTGAGAATTTCCATGAGATTTATGTGCCCAGGGTTGGGTTTGCTGGGTGAGGGAGCCAATGAATTGTAAATTTTGCTAAATGCTGCCTGAAACTTGTTCAGAAAAGTGGATTCAGTTCACATACCCCAGCAGTGTAGGGCTCCCCCCGCCCACGTTTCTAACGTTTGCCCTCCTGGTGGGGATAAGAGGACTCCTCGTTTGAAGTTGCATTCCTCTGATCACTGCTGATCTGGAACTTCTCTTCACGCATGTCTTGGCCATCTGGTATCCCCCCCTGTGTTTGCCTGATTACCCATTTCTGGTATTTCCTCTTGAAATCGTTATTGTTGGTGCTGGTTTGTAGTCGATTTTGTGTATTTGAGAGTCTGGGTGGGAATCCTTGAGTTTTTCACACTAGAGATGCTGCCTCACAGTTTCTCATTAGTCTAGTCACTTGTTCTTGTGTCCTTCACTAACCATTCATGCGATTTAAAAAATACAGTGAAAAGCATTATCTGAGCAGATACTATGTGCCAGCACGGTGTGGGGTACTTGTCTTAGTTGATTGCCCCAGCAGGCCCCGAGACAGGCTGTAGGTGTAAGTCGTGTGTTTGTCGTGTATTTGTCGTGTAGGTGTAAGTCGTGTGTTTGTCGTGTGTTTGTCGTGTAGGTGTAAGTCGTGTGTTTGGGCAGTGAAGGCAACAACTCTGGGGGAATGGGGCCTGACCCGGAGAAGGGGAGGCAGCCAATAAATGGTGTTCTCCCCAGCAAGGCACCGCCTAGGTGAGTGGAACTTAGTTCTGCTGGAGATTCTGGGAGTAGTATAGGACTTGCTGCTCTGAGTCACCCCACCCGAGAGACAAGGGAGCCGTCGTTGGTTGTGGGGGGCGGGCAGCAAAATGAGCTCTAGCTGTAAGGGAAAGGTCTCGACAAAGCGGAGCAGGTGCCCTCAGTCCCCCACCACCCACCAGGCATGCATTGAAACGGTGAAGGGACCTGGGCAGGGCACCAGAGGGCCTGCTACTGTGCTGTATGTATACCATTCCTAACCCAAAGACCAACAGAAAACAAAATAAACAAAAACAAAAGCTCTCAGAAGCAGGCATGATTATGCCCATTTTTTAGGCGTGGCACCAAGGGTAAGAGCAGTGATTCAAATTTACCCAATGATCTCAGAATAAAAAAAGTTCAATTTAAAAAAAGACTTAGGCAAGAATTTCTAGCAACTTTATTCATAATCACCTTGAACTTGAAACCTCCTCAAAGCCCATAAAACCGAAGAATGAATAAGTACATTAAGTTGTATCTACACAATGGAACAGTGTAAAACAATGGATATGAACCAAGTACAACTGTGTGCACTGTGAATGAAGCCAGGCACAAAAGCATATGCAGAGTATGAGTCTATTTATATAAATACAAAACCAGGCAGACGTCTATGCTATTAGAAGTCAGACTTGCCATTGTGGGGAGACTTCTGCAGAAGGGGCAGGATAAGGGGCTCTTGGGGCCTGGCAATGTTCTCCTCTATGATCTGGGTACTGGTTACAGGAGTGTGTTCTGTTTAAGGAAATTCGTCACGATGTATAATTATAACAAGTGTACTTTTCTGTCTTGATGCATCGATAATAGTTTTAAAAATATTTAACATTTCCCCTGGCCGGTGTGGCTCAGTTGGTTGAGCATTGTTCCATGCACCAAAAGGTCACCAGTTCAAGGACATGTTAATATACTAATACCTAGTTTTAATTGAGCGCCACATGCCAGGCCCTTTCCAAGACACTTTACATCATCGTGTCATTTAAGTTTTTGAAGAAGCTTCTATTATTATCCCCACTGTACAGATGGGAGAATTGAGGTTAAGGGAAGTAGTTTTCTAAGGTCACCCAGCTGACCTGTGAGGGACCTGGGAATCACCAATGCTCTTCATCACCTCGGGGTTCATAGACAAGGCCAAGGCATTAGCAACATCGTTGAAAATGGACCTGTTCACTCAGCCACGAATGATTGTCCTAGTAACACCCAACATGGCCCTTTGCCCAAGTAAGGGGGAACCCCTACAAAGAACACTTGTGACGTTCAAGCACTTTATCTTTCACTGAAAGCCAGGGCAGGCCCAGGGTAGGGGATGAACTGTTAAATTGAGAAAACACTCTAATTAAGTAGGGAGGCCTCAGTTTAAACCACCAGGATTGTAGTTGATCATGGAAGTGTGAAAATGACCATGATTAATGAACTTGCTAATAGTGTTTTCCTGTTAATGACATTCTTTTATGTCTTAGTAGGAGCTCACGTGGTGATTGCAAATCCGAGACCAGACAGGCCAATGGAACTTTTTTCTTAACTGTTTCCCATTTCTGTCCTGGAGTTCCACTCTGCCTGGTGGTGAAGAGCTTAATTTTAGTCAGTTCAGGGCTTTCCCTCTCCCCCATTGTGCCTGGGGTAACGCTATGTGGAGTTCAGGCCATGGTGGTGGTGAGGGGCCATCTGGTTCCTGTCATTGTCCACACTGGTCAATGGGGGGTTGACGACACCCTCCTGATGTGACAATGCACATTGACATTCTGCCACACTGGCATCTGCCATCATGTCCTTGTCCCTCTATGGCCTACACTCTTCCCCCCGAACTACTGCTGTGTTCTTCTTGTTTTGGCCACTAGAATGACTCCTTACAATACTGGTTTGTTATAAAGGATACAATTCAGGAATAGCCCAAGGGAAGAAATAACAGGGCAAGGGAAGGGGGGAAGGGGGGTCCATGCCCTCTCTGGGTCACCACCCTCCCAGGACCTCGAGGTGTTCGCCAGCCAGAAAGCTCCCCACCTCATCGTTTAGGTGGTTTTATGGAGGTTTCATCACACAGGCACAATGGCTTACATCACTGGCCATTGGTGATTGAACTTACCTCCAGCCTTTCTCCCCTCCCCAGAGGTCCAGGGGTAGGGCTGAAAGTTCCAACCCTCTAATCCCGGTTTGGTCTTTCTGGCCACCAGCACACCTCCAAAGCTCTCTAGGGGCCCCCACTTCCCAGTCAGCACATTAATATCCCAAAGACACTCATCACTCTGCAGATTCCAAGGGTGTTAGGAGCTCTGTGCCAGGAATCAGGAACAGAGACTAAATATTTATTCTTATGACACTACAGGTAGAACCAACTCTGTGGCACATGCCATGCTTCAGAGCTCTCTGTGGGGTCAGGATGGAACTAGACTCCAGCTAGGACTGCATCCTGGCTTGGCTCCTACCTCTAGCCTGTCTTGTTTTCTTCGCTTTCTTTTGGGGGGGTCTCCTAGGACACACCCTGGATCAATGACTTCCATAAGAATCTCCTCTTAATCTCTGCTTCTAGGGAACTGACTGAGACCTGCTCTGTCCCATGAGGGCAGGGGATGCAGGGAACTGTCAGGTATAGATGCAGCCTCAGCCATTTCTCCTCTAGATCTCCCTTATCAGGTGTGTGTGTGTGGGGGGGGGGGGGCGGTGGTTCTCTAAGGCTTGCTACCTTCCAATCTCCACTTGGAAGTAGGCTGTAGATTCCCTTACCTCTCAAATCCCTTCTGCTCCCAAACTGTTTCTACTGGTCAGGAGGCCTTGAGCTGCAAGTAAGAAAATCAACCACAAACCGGCTTCAGTCATTTCTGGATCACTCAACCAAAAGCCCAGAGGATGGGTGGACTTTCATGTTAACCTGGTCTAAGTCCCAACTCTAATTCCTGGGGTTCTTTTTGCTTTACCCTCTTCAGGGTCTGGGCATCATCTCTAGCAGAGAAAGGTCCAGATGCTACAGCCATTCCAGCTGCAGCTCACATCCAAGGACGGGGAGAAATAGAACCGATTCCTGAAGCTCTTCCAGTAGAGTACCGAGAAACTTCCCCCAGATCTGTTGAGAAGCCTTGCTTTGAACCTCAGTGGCCACATGGCCATTTCTGAGCCAATCTGTTCTAGCCCTAGAGCTCGGATGGGGCCTGCTTCCCTCCCTAACTGTTTGCGTAGGTGACCAATGCATCAGGATTCTCCTAGCAATGAGGGAGGGGACAGCTTCATGCAGGGTGGACATCCTCAGTGTTCACACACAGCATTGCTCTGTCTGCTTGTCTCCGGTAGAGACAGGGCACAGGTGGTTTTCCCAGGAACTCTTTCTCAGGTTTCATATCTGCAATTTCAAGTTGCCTAATCAAATATGAGTACAGCCAGGATGCTCTGCGGAATGGTTCTGCAACTTTACATTCTCACCCGATGGCTTGCGGATTCTCATTTTTTCTCACCTTCACCCGCATGGGGCATTCCCTACCTTTCTGATCTCAATATTGTTTTAATTTGTACTCGAATGCTTGTGAGGATTCTCATTTTATTGCGTGGAGTTGGCCAGTCCATTTCCTCTCCAGTGAATTACCTATTCACAGACTTTGCATTTTTCTGGTGTATTTCCTGCGCATTCCCTATATATTCTAGATCAGAGCTCCCCAAACTTTTCCTGTCAACGGCGAGATACCATGTGCCACAACTACTCAACTCAGATGAGGTAGCGCAAAGGCAGCCGTAGATGCTACATGAACGAATGGGCATGGCTGTGTCCGCAAAAGCTTTGTTTACAAAAACAGGCAACCAGCTGGATTTGGGCTATAGTTGGCCAACTCTTATTCTACATAGTAATCCCTTCGTTTTAGACAATTCAAATCTTCTCCAAGTCTTCACCTAGCTGTTAGTTGTTTTTTGTTGGGTTTTTTTTGTTTGTTTTTAAACAAAACCCTTAATTTTGATGTAGTCAAGTTCATCTAATTATCATCAGAAGGTTGTGTTTTGGGGATTGAGACACCCTCTCTCATCTCAGCGACACTAAGATATTTCACTTGTTTTCTTCCTACTAACTGCTGGCTTTCACGGTGACGAGGCCTTGAATACCGGGTGCTCCCATTTTTATGTGGTGGGGGTACAGCTTTCTGTTTCTCTCCGTAACGGCTACTTCCCTCACATTAGCAGCCGAACCAGCCATCCTTTCCCTGCGGTTCCGTAGCAGACAGAACCTTTAATTGGAAAACAGAAGGCTTACTTCCTCAACCAAAGGCTGGTTTTCAGCGCTCACCACGTCCGGCTCCCCTGGCCTCCTGTGCCCCCCACACCCAGGACCGCCAGCCTCAGAACCATGGGACAGGCTGTCCCCTCTTGGCAAGGCAGGCTTCTGCTGGCGCTTCAGGTCACACCTCACATAACTGCTCACAGATGCTTTGCCTGCATGCCCTCTCCTGTACCTGTGCCTTAACCCGACTGGAAATTATTGCTTTCATTTGTTAACCTGCTTATTGTCCATCTCTCTCTATTAGAATGTGAGTGTCAGGGGGGTCAGAGGCCCGAACTGCATTATATTCATCAGTCCCCTGAATTAGAGTTTCCAGAGAAACGGAACAAATGAACACATTTCATTGATTTTTCAACGGCAGTGGGTCATCAGATTGCCCATGCGTTGTCCAATACATTCTCTCACCCTCTTCGACAGTGCACAGAATGAGAATGAAGGTTTGTCCTTCAACCTCACTCCCCCCCCCCTGCCCCGCTACATCTTTATCACTTGATGAAACACCTCAGTCACTTGAGTGTCTTTGCCACACCTGCACTTTTTTCACAGTTCGATCCGAGAGCCCTTGTTAACGCCCTTAAAATATCCGATTGAATTTCATGTGGAAACGAATGCCACAGATTAAATATATGTTGTGTTAAGAAGCTTCCCGTTTTATCACAGCCTGCGCACTGCCAGAAAAGCATTCTGCATGCTAATTAAGATAGCTGGGGGATTCTTAAGACTTCTTTTTCTCCCTTTAACTTTATAATGCATTCAGAGGAAGGGAACTGAGGCAACGCTTTGCAAAGCTGTGATAATCAGGGTCAAGTCAGATGGCCTGTGAGGTCCCAGTGAGCTCAGTGACCGGCCAGGACACTGTCTCCGCATGTCGGCCGCAGGCGGGTCCTGGGAGCCGGCTGCCGGGGAGCTGGTAAGACTGCAGGCAGGGAGGAGGCTCTGACTTCTGCCTTCAGTGGGAATGGTGCCCTTCCGGCTACGACTGGAATTTCGCCCAGGGCACAGTTAAGCAAGAGGCGGGGGGCGGGAAGTGATCAAGTCCGAGAATCAAAGTGGACAAGATGCATTGGGATACTGAGAATGTGGAAAAATCTGACCTTCCTCCCAATTAGAACGTCCGCGTCGCCAGGACAGTGTGGCAAGACCAAGAGGGCGCTGCAGACGCCGGCTTTGGCTGCCGTCAGAACACAGCCCGCTCTTGGTCTCCCTAATGGGCCCCAACCCAGGGGTCACATGGCGATGTGATCCAGCCTGGGCTTTGAGCTTCTTCGGACCTGGGTTAAAGCCAGGCTCAGCCGGGTGCGTGGACAAGTCACCTGTGCCTCAGTTTCCTCATCTGTGAAATGAGCACAGGGTCCCTGCTGGACTCGGAGAGGCAGGCCTGCAGCACACGGCACTTACTGCTGTTATATAAGAACCTGTGCCCACTTCCTGCTGGCAGGGGCTCAGCACACCGCAAGCTGTGTGGTCCCCCTTTCACCTCCCTGCCCCTCGCTCCAGCCTCCTCTCACCTTTGAAACACAGGAGCCCTTTAGAGGACAGAAAACATGTCGGGGTGCCTTGGGGAGTAGTCCCATCCTTTTGCACAATCCCAGTAAGCTCTGGTTAGGAAAACACCCTCACACAGAGAGTCCAGAAGACTGCTGTTTGTTCGGGAATCCCTGACCCACGGCCTAGGAGTCACTCATTATCACACTAAACGTCTCAGCAGCTTGAGTGTATTCTATCAGTTCCCAGCCCCGTCCTGCTTAACTGTTCCCCACTGTGGCCAGCAGGGGGAGGCACCTCTCTCTCCTGTCCATTTCCACAATCCTCCTGGGTTCACTCCCTGCCAGCCCATCAGGCCTCCTCCCAGTCTCCTCCTCCCAGGCCCCCTGAGATGCGGCCCTGGCTCCTGCCTCCTCTGGTTGGTGGAAGCTCACAGACCTGCAGGGAGAGGCCGTGGCTGAGAGCAGGGCAGGGATTTCCTCCCGGGCTGGGGGACAGACACCCAGGCATCCTTGGCACCGGGTTGGCTGGTCTCTCTCCTTCCTGGAGCCACTCCAAGCCGGCATGGTCCCAGGAGAGACC
The DNA here is from genome assembly GCF_000147115.1 of Myotis lucifugus. Taxonomy (NCBI): domain Eukaryota; kingdom Metazoa; phylum Chordata; class Mammalia; order Chiroptera; family Vespertilionidae; genus Myotis; species Myotis lucifugus. Next base: position 709,505 of record NW_005871367.1, read on the forward strand.
CAGGCTTCCCATTTCCAGCTATGACAGAAGGGCATCAAGGGACTCAGTCATGGGACATGCCCATGAGAGATGAGACATTCCTCAGAAGGTGTGTCCCATGCCAGGGATGACACAGACTCTGAAGATGTAATGTGCTCTGAAGAGGTGACATGTCTCTCACCCCACACCCCTTTATGGGCAATGTGGCCCACAGAGGTGACAGGACCCATAGAAGTGACAGGACCCACAGAGGTGGCACAACCTCTGTGGCTCAGCCCTACCCACCACTTCAGGTAGCAGAACCATGCCCATGGCGCAGTGGGCCCTGTAGTGCCCACCCTGGAAATCCTGCTACTTGGTTTCAAGATCTTGCAGCCCAGAGAACAGCCCTCAGCCAATAGAGGCCTGAGCCAGCCCAGCTCCTGTGCCCAGCTTGGAGCTGGTTGCCACCCCTGGGATCCCCATTCAGGGGAAAAGGGGTTCCTCCAAGCCCCTGCCCTCCTGCCCATCGGAGGCTGTTGCTGCTTCAAGTCTAGCAGACAGAATAGAGACAAGAATCAGGGAGAGGAAGTGTCATCTGTGATTTATGGATAATGAACTAATTTAATCCTGGGTTTCTCTTGTGCCTCCCATTTAGTAATTTGTTCTATTTCTTAATGGCTCAAGTTCTTTATCAGACTGTGACAGAGGGGAGCGGTGAGTCATCACACCAGGTTGGAAGGGTGACCTATATACCGGGACTGGGAGAACAGGTCCTGGGAGATGGGCATCAGCTCCTCCCTCTGCGCCCTCCCTGTTGGGGCAGCTCCGAGTTGGCACAGCTCCCATCAGAGAGTGGGAAGGAAGCCGGCGTGGGTGGCCGCTCACTGTGGGTGGTGCAGGGCCTGTGTAAGCTGCGTGTCCTGGCGAGTCCTCTGAAGATGGGGATGATGGGTCCCCCTAACGCCCCACAGCTCACTTTCAGCCACCCTGAGGGTGAGACAAGACCTTGGGGTCCGGCTACCTCGGCTCCAATCCTGGATGCCACTTTCCTGTGACTCTGGGTGCATCGCGTCACTGCTGGAGCCAGGAAAGATGTTCCAAAGGGTGATGGCTCTCGCTTCTGTCCTTGCCCTGCTTCCTGAATCTCTTATTCAAATCTGAATCTTATCTTCAATATGATTGCATTTATTTCCCTTTTACACACAAGGATGTGGAGGCTTATGGAAGAGGGAAAGAGGGTGATCTGTGAACAGAGATGGGGAAACCAGATCCTGAGAAGGCCTGGAATCCGGACGCCAAGTGGACCTTAGGGCAGGCTCTCCTATGCCACGTCCAGGTCACCTCCTCCGGTGGTGTTTGGCCCAAAGGTGCCCTCACACGGGAGGTGGCTGGCTGACCGCAGCAGCTGCTGAGAGCACAGGAAGGAGCAAAGGCAGAGGCCTCTGGCTAGTTGGACAGGAGGAGTGAGGGGAGAAGAGAGTGTGGGCAGTCATATTTGCATAGTTAGCACACGCTGTTGGCACTCACCATGTGAAGCGATGATTATGTGCTTACCTCACAGGCAGGTGGACTTGGACAGAGGGTTTCAATAACGCTTAAGCTGGTGCAGGTGGGACCCGTCTTCCTTCAGCCTTTTCTCTGCCCACTGTCCACTGCCTCTTGCCCGCCAAGACCCGACAGGTGTGGGTGTACGGGGCCACCTGCTCTGTGATCATGCTTGTCCGGCTCTAACAGTTGGCGGTCTAGAGGTCACAGGTCACTGCCATGTCCGTCACCCCCTTCTATTCTCCCACCACTCCTGGGAGGTACATGTGAACCAGAACTGCTATATGTGTCATCAGTGCTTTATTCAAGTGGGATGTACCCACAGATAAATGTGCATTATTGCATGGCTCTCTGAACAGTCATCCGGACTGTGATCTTAACCCCGTTTTGCCTCAAGGACACTGGCGTTTGGGGAGGTGTGTTGACACTCCCAGGTCTGTTTGTGTATCAAGCAATAGAGGTTGTATTCGGCCTGCATCTCTTCATGTCCACATTGCAAAATGGATTTTCATATTTAACGTTTGGTTTTGATTTCTTTTGAGAGCAATCCGATTGAATGGAAAACAACAGTGCTTTTCTCTTATTAACTTTATTAACACAAGTGGGTGTATGAGGAGGACATGGGGCGCTGTAAGGCATCCACTCCTCTGTATTAAAACTCTTTGTTTGGGGGATGAGCGTTCTGCTGAGGTGTCTTAAGTAAAACTGGTTAACAACTTGCAGGACAAACTTTGCAATGAGTCTAAAGTTTGCAGACTCAGAAAGGCTGGAGAAAGGAACAGTGTACTTGAATCATTTATTTTTGCAACATTTAATTTAGCAGTCATTCTTTATCCCAACACTTTGGGATATTTTGGAGAATCAACAAAGCCTCCTTAGGAGCGGCCTGATCCTCTGCTCGCAAGTCTGTTTCTAAGCTGTGTGTGAAATGGCTTTTTTAATCTCACGTTTCAAAGAGGAAAGCATTTCTGTTCAGTGAAGGGGGAGGGGAGTGTTGTGTGCGGTTGTCTTGGTGCACAAGACCAGAGACCCCTCCCCTCCCCCAGAGGGTGGGGACACCTGGGTGGATTCCCACTTGTCTGTATGTTTTCGTGGGACTCCCGGGTGAAAGCAGGGGTGGGGTGTGCTAGAAGGCCCCTTCCCATTCCACGAGAGCATGATTTGGGGCCATTAAAACCATTCCACCTTAGTCATCTTCCCCTTCAAAGAGATGTCTGGGGACCTTCCTGACTGCCTTTGGAACAGAAGCGACAAAAACCCAATCAATTAGCCAATATCCACCCACAGAGACGGAAATGGCAGGCAAGGCAGAGCCTGACAGGAGATCCACTCTCAGGGGAGGGAAGATGAATCGGAGGGTTGGGAGAGCTGGACTGGCGAGGCCATCCTCCGCACCTGCAGAGGTGGACGGGGTGCCCGAGGGGGCGATGGGGGCAGGGGGATGCCACCCCTGTCCCACCGTCGTGCTCACAGGTCCCGCCGCCTCGGCAAGGGAAGCAGCAGCTGGTGGAGCTGCCCCCACAGGAGGGAAGATGCTTTGCCAGCAAAACCTGCAAGTCATCCTGCCGCAGCTGCCGGCCTCAGAGACAGACAGGCCCCGGCGGGGCGGGTGCTGGGAGGAGGGGGCCTCTGCTGCCGGGCTTCAGGCAGTCTGATCCACCCGCTGGCTCTCTCTGCACCACACACTGGCTTCCTGGCTCCGCATCCTCTCTCCACGGCATGGGCTGGTCCCTCCCTCCGTGGACCCCGGGCACCGAGCAGCCACTTTCCCGCAGTCCCGGGCACCCCAGAGACTGCGTTTGGTTTGGCCCATGATGAGTCAGGCGATTTTGCTATTTTAATGGAATTAGTGGCCGACTTCTAAAAATTAGGAAATGTCTCTTGAAAGCTGGACGCTCTGGTGACACTGGGCCTGAGTGGCCGCTGTCCCTGCCTCTCCCATTTTTGACACCTCATTCATGCGCCTGGCCCTCAGGGGCCCCTGAGTTAGTGAGCGCTCATCTGGCACCGGCAGAGGAGGAAGGCAGGGCGGGTGGCACTCTGCCCCCTGGCCCACCTCCCCGGGCAGTGGGACCTCCTCTGCCTGCAGCCCCCCACCTGCTGTCATCAAGGCCCTTCCCAGCCTCTCCCGCAGTGACCTGCTTATTCCACTAGGGTGGCGGCCATTTGTGGGCATTGGTTTCAGTTTCCTTCCTCTTGCCCCCCCGGGGTCAGGACTTAATCCCCTTTGGAAACAGATTTTAGGATGTGATTCTCCATCTCCATAACCAAGGAAGGCTGAGGGGACTCAGGGATTCGCCCTGCCCTGAAGTTGAAGAAACGGAGTCTCAGAGTGGTTTCCCAGCATGACGCAGCAAACACGTTCCAGGGAACATCCTGGGGTGCAGAGCCTCGCCCTGGAGCCCCCTTTACTGCTGGGGCAGTCAGGGCCTGGTGTGGAGCTGCAGGGGAGTGACCATGCCACTGACCACCCCCCCCCACACACACACA
>NW_005871367.1:715076-804143 GCF_000147115.1 Myotis lucifugus
GGGGCAACAGGAAGCTGTATATATTCCCAGAGTACCAAGTGGGCTGGGAGACTGGGATGGGGAAATCATGTTTATATGAAAACAAACAAACACATATGATTGTGTGCAATGCAAAAGTTCATGAATTTTAATGTTAAAACAGGAGCAAAGAAATGAGCTTGTGCAGAGATGGGGAGTGGAGGCTGCTTGGGGCTGTTTTCCTAGAGGGCTCGAGACTTCCACGTTGTCCTCTGAACCAGTGGTCTAGGGACTATGGGTTGGCGACCGCTGCTCTGAACTGTTCTCAGGGTGGGGAGGCACTGTGTGGGGAGCAGCAATGTTGGGGAGAGAGGCCTGGCCCTGGGGTAGCTTCCTTCTTCGGGTAAAGGGGAGCACACTCAAACATATGAGAGGAAACAGCTCGTGTCTGGCCGAAGTGATGGAGATGTTCAGGGGAGGCTGAACACCTGGAGGAGGAGGAGAAGGAAGAGGTGAGATTTCAGGGGCCCAGGCACATAAACTCAGAGAATCAGATTGGGCCAAGGGTTTGGAGAGAGAGGATGTGGCACCTGGGACTGGGTCCCGTGGTGAGGAATCTGGGATGAATATAACAGATCTTAGAAACCCCAGAAATCAACGGAGCAGTCACGTGACCTGGTTAAAGGGTTGCTTTAAAGTTGCTTGATTTCATGTTAGAGACAGATTTCTAGTTGTTGTTTTTGCCTGGAGAGCTGTTCAGACAATGGGGTCCTTTAAGGTGTTTCTCCTCCCAGAAGACAAGAGAAATGCAGGGGTGGGCACAAGTAGATTTATAATTGTGAGTACGTGAAACACGTAGTTCATTCTTGTATTATTATTTATTACTATTGTGTTATTTACATGTATTACAACTGGAAACTAAATCTCCTTTGGCCTACCCCTGTATTCTCTAAACTCAAACACAGCCAACCTTTTGCAGCCATCTTTTCTTGCTTCTCAGAATGGTCAAGGGCCTTACTTCATGTTGCCCAGCAAAATGAGAGCTGATGTGGGACAGCAAGGTCACAGGTCATTGGGGCAGATTGGCCCCAGCAGGTCCTCCAGAAAGTTGGGTGCCAAGGGCGTCACTTCTCTTTATGCACGAAGTCTCCACGGGAGCCCTCAGCACACAGATCCGTGGGCTGAACAGATAGGAATAGCAGGAACCCCCTTCCTCACTGCCTGTCGGGGTGATGTGGCCTCTTAGCCCCCTAGACCAGGAAGGCTTCACACTGGATTTGGGTCTTGCTGAGGAATAAGATCCATCACACGCCTATGCACACGTCTGGCTTTCCACCCAGCATGGAACTCGAGATAGAATCTGAGGCTGCAGGGTTCCCGGAAGGAAAGAGAAAGGGCTTCCTATCTAGGGGGCCCAGCAACGGTCTGCCGAGACCTCCTCCCATCACTCCCCAGCCCCAGGTTAGACCGGAGTGGAGTGCTTGATGTTTAGGTCAGTCTTCTTAAACTTCACTGCACGTGCACATCAGGCGGCGGCATCTTGTGAGAATGCGGGTGCAGATTCAGTGGGCGAGGTGGAGCCGGGAGCTCTGTGTCACCCAGGAGATGCCAGTGTGGGTTTAGACAACACCATCCATCTCTACTTTCCTAAAGGGAAGATGCCATCCTCTGGAATGGACTCAGCTGCCTACCCACTGGCCCAGCAGCTCTCGTTTAGTCCTCTGAGGGATTCAGGGAACTTCAGCACCATCTCCACTCATAAATAAATAAAAAATGTCCAGTTGTGCTATACACACTTATTAAGCACCTACTGTATTCCAGGCCCTGAGGTGGTAGGGATCCAGAAATGACCATGATCTGGAGTTACCCACTGGCTGGGCAGGTCAGACAAGCTCGGACTACGTCAATGAGGAAGATAAAAAGGGCAGGAGAGAGGAGTGAAGGCAATGGGCAGAGCCAAGGAACAGCTCTCTTCTTTTTCCCAGACCCTTCTTCGTGATGGGAAGAAGACTATTTGGTCAAGATTCCTCATCAGTTAGATCAGAGAAAAGGTCTGAGCTGCAGAGTGGGGAGGGGACATGGTCGGGGGGCACAGGGGCACCACATGCTGAGCTTCCTGGCCATCATGGCTCCTTCCACCTCTGGGGCATGAGTTGAGCGATGGATGGCCATCTCCATTGGGACCCCTGCTCTGTTCTGGGCTCCCAGTGCTCCCTCTCTCGTCCCCTCTTTGGGTTGCAGCTTCCACCCTGGCTCTTTCCTCCACCTGAGAACGAGGTGGGGGAACTGGCCTGCCTTTCCCTCTCATTGCTGGCGTAAACCCCCATGTGGGCGGAGGTGCCCAGCTCTGCCTCCACCCTTGAGGCCCGGTTCCACACTTCTGGGCTTCCTTGTTCTCTGCCCTGTCTTTGTGACTCCTCTGTTACCTTCAGCCCTATTTTTATCCATCACAGAGCACATTTCCTTCTCGATTCTACTTCCAAAACAGCCCCAAGCGTGAGGCGGTTGCTTCTCCCAGGCCCTTCATGAACGATTGGTGGATTGGGAAGAGTCCTGTCCAACCCGGTGTCCTCACCCGCTCCGCACTGTCTTCCTCCTGTCCCCCTCCTGAGAGCACTGATGTTCCCTCTCCCACTGTCACTCCATTCCTGACCCCCAGGCAGCTCCCAGGCCGCCGGGGTCTCTGGTTAAACCAGAGAATTTCTTCCTTAGGAGACAGTTGTGGCTCTAAGTACAAATCTCTCCTCCCCCCACCACACACACTTGTGTGCTCAGAGCTCAGAGCAGGGACTTCAGCGGGCATCTCCCCAGATCTGTCACTTTCTGACTGAGGCCCAGGGCCCAGACAGGTGGCGTGACTTGCCCGCATCTCCCAGCTCTGGACCCCCTTAGGACTGGAAGGCACAGGCCTCTCCGCTGCATGTGCACGTGTCAGGGTGTGTGGCACCAAGACCAGGAACCTGGGCCTCTGTCCCCCAGCGTGGCGTGGACCCCAAGGCAAGGCAAGGTGAGGCGAGCAGACGTGCCGACCTGCGCGGTCTCCTCCCCGCCCTCGGTCCCCGCGGTAATGCACATGTGCCCAGCCCATAAATATCTTATTGTGTGTTCCTGCCAGCCCCCGCTAATAGGGCTAATGCTTCCTGAGGAGCAGCCCAAAGCTGCATTAGTCGCAGATGTTTGATTGATTTAAAAGAAAGAGCCTGACCACCAACCTCTCTCTATGGTTTCTCTTCCTGCCACTTTGCTTGCAGGGTTATCTCTGAAATGCAATTAAGGGGCTTAAAAAGTACATTTTCAGGAAGATGCAGAATTGATGAGGGGAGCTGGCCCCTGTGGGTGCCTCTAGATTGTTCCAGTTCCAGGGAAGGGAGCTGGACTCTGCCCGGAGTTGCATCCACACCCACCAGGCTTGGGTTTCCAGAGCAGAGCCTGCCCCCAGGAGCCCAGGCAGGTTGGTGGGAGGGGCTGCCTTCCAGAGGGGCTGCAGCTGCTTCTGCTGCTTCTGCTGCTTCCCTGGTCCCGTGCTTCCCTGGTCCCATGCTTCCCTGGTCCCGTGCTTCCGTGGCCCCGTGCTTCTGTGGTCCTGTGTTTCCGTGGTCCTGTGCTTCCGTGGTCCTGTGCCTCCGTGGTCCCATGCTTCCGTGGTCCCATGCTTCCCTGGTCCTGTGCTTCTGTGGTCCCGTGCTTCCGTGGTCCCGTGCTCCTGTGATCCCGTGCTTCCATGCTCCTGTGCTCCCGTGATCCCATGCTTCCGTGGTCCCATGCTTCCATGGTCCTGTGCCCCCGTGGTCCTGTGCTTCCCTGGTCCAGTGCTTCCATGGTCCTGTGCTTCCATGGTCCCTTCCTTCCGTGGTCCCGTGCACCCATGGTTCCGTGCTTCCGTCCATGCTTCTGTGGTCCTGTGCTTCCGTGGTCCTGTGCTTCCCTGGTCCCGTGCTTCCCTGGTCCTGTGCTCCCCTGATCCCGTGCTTCTCTGGTCCTGTGCTTCCGTGGTCCTGTGCTCCCATGGTCCCGTGCTTCTGTGGTCCTGTGCTTCTGTGGTCCTGTGCTTCTGTGGTCCTGTGCTTCCGTGGTCCCGTGCTTCCCTGGTCCCGTGCACCCATGGTCCCGTGCTCCCGTGATCCCATGCTTCCGTGGTCCCGTGCTTCCCTGGTCCTGTGCTTCCATGGTCCCTTGCTTCCGTGGTCCCGTACACCCATGGTCCCGTGCTTCTGTGGTCCTGTGCTCCCCTGGTCCTGTGCTTTTAAAGGTGCGTCCCTGAGGCCTCTGGGAGGAGCTGGGGCTGCCAGCCAGGAAGCTCCTCACGTGTCTCCCTGAGGGGTCAGCTCGTCCAGGACCCACCCTGGTGGGCTTGGGGCTCTTCCTTGATGGTGTTATCCTAAAGAGCTTTCCTGAATGTGCCTTAGGGCTGATGCCATGTTTCTCAGGCATGGAGGGTCCACTCTGAGGGTCCTGCAAACCAGCGAGTGAGCCCCGCTGTGGGAGCCCTTCCGCAGGTGGTTCCTCGTTAGCAACCCCTGATGGCTGCTCAGTGCTGTGCAGGCTGTGCAGGTGCAGAGGCGGACTACCCGAGTCTCAGGCTAGTGGGGGAGGCCGGCAGCCCACAGCACAGCCCGGAGCAGGGAGCGGGCTGGCAGGACGGGCCAGGCAGCCGTCAGGTGCCCAGACTGCAGACATATTAGAGCTGCCTCGACTCATGGGGAACATGTGGGAAGGAGAAAATGGTATTTACCTGAATGTCTTTGAAGGAAACATTTGCACACTTGGAGGCAGAGTCTGAGGTGGTGAACATGCGGGTTGGAGAATGTCACAGGCCAGCGCAGGTCACAGGAGCGTCGCCGAAGGGCATCTGCTTTGCCAAGCAGGATGCCGAATTGGGCACCAGTGCAGACTTGCCTGACCCGTCCTCATCCTGCTTCTCTGCCCCCCACCGTGACACCCTCCAGTGTTAAACAGTCTGAAATGTCAGGGGTAAAAGAACACCACGTTCTTAGCCTGCACAAGCTGTAAACTCCCCCTAATCCGTCCTGGCGGCACAGAGAGAAGGGAGAGAGGCCTCCTGCCAAGGTTGCTGGGGACTGTTGCAGCCGGGCCGGGAAGAACGGGCCGGGTGTTGGCAGGTGAAGGTGAAGAGGAGGGGTCTTTCTGCTAAAGGCACACGGGGAGCAGTGGGGGTTTTCGAGGGGGGATGGGAAAACAGCAAATACCTACTGAAGCCAATAGTGAGTGAGCTGGACCAGTGGGTGCAGACCTACGGGGGTGGATTTCAATATCTTGCTAAGAAGTTTGGGATCTAGGTGATGGTGAGCCATAGCTGGCTGCGGTGCAAGGGGAGAGGCAGAGACAGAAATGAGTTTCTCGAAGATTAACCCAACTGGGAATGAGGAGAGAGTGTGGTGTTTTCATGATAATGAGATGTTTCTTAGATGGGGCCGGAGGGGGAAATTTATCTCAAACTAAAGAACATGCAGCTTTGACATTCAACTGGACAAGTCCTTTGTCACCTCACCTGCCTCAAACACATTCTCCAGTGTCTATCTCTCTACTCTTTCAGAAACTTCCAGGCAATTACTGCCTTCCCTGGTCACCAACCCTGCTTCTTTGAGGCGCTCCTGGTACTCGGTCACCCCTCTCAGCTGCCATCTGCAGGACTTTCAGCGCCTCCCCGCATTCACCCAAGACTTTGGCAACCTTGTTAACTCTCACTTCCTTCTACGAGTAACTCAGTCATCTCTTCCTAAGGGCCTCATTCCCTGAGATGAGCTGTGTGACATCATGGAGAAGATTTCATATCTGATTCATGCTTACCCCTGCAGTAGACTTGGAGCGGGGACCATGTGTGGTCCAGATCCCCATCGGACCTCAAGTGTCCAGCCCAGTATTATGGGCCCTGAGTCAATACCCACTGAGCGAGGGCTGCAGCGGAGAGTAATGTAACCTGGTAACATTGGGATGGGTCCGTTTATCGAGCATAAAATGAGTGGTTCTTAGTGAGAGGACGGGGCAGACGTCAGAATCTCCTTGAGAGGATTTCCAAAGTCGGCATTGCCAACGGCCTAATTTCCATCCCCCAAATTCCTTCTTTGTATGAATTTTTGTATTCCTTTCTTTAATGGGAAGAACTATATGAATTTTAAGTCCACTTGATTGGCAATAAGGAGTCCTTGGAAGACCAAGGTCAAAGCCAGGACACCATCCTGGGTTCGATTCTTGGCTTTGCCATTTACCAGGCCTCTTTGCACCTCAGGTTTCTACTTTGTTCATTAGGGATCAGAACACATGTTCCTGAGGGTTGATCAGAGGGAACTGCTGGGCACCTGACAGTGCTCGGGGGCAGTGTGTGGCACTGCCCCGCCCTTCCTGAACCAAAGTCAGCAGGAGGAAAGTTGCTTGTCTCCACGCCCTTTTCTCAGACTTTCATCCTCCTCATTATCCATTGAACAAGGCTATTACAGACGGACCTGGGAAGCAGTATTTCAACATCTCTGTCTTGCCTTCCCGGGTCTTGCTTTGGTCTGTCTGCCATTCTGCAGGGATTCCAGAGAGAAAGTTGCAAAGATGAAGTTGATTTATAGTCAGAGATTTTTGCTAACCATACAATTGGGTTTCAGTGGAATGATTTATGAACGTGCATTTACAGCTGAAGTTGTAGATCTGTTTTTAGAAATTATTAGCAGGCATTAAACAAAAACGGGCTTTATTAATAATTCACCAGAAAAAAAAAAAGATATGGCGCAATATCCCGCAATAGTAATGTGTAATGCCGGAATAAGTATCCCATTTATTTGTGTGTGTTTTTTCTCCTTTCTTTGACATAACAAAGACTCAAATCCTCTGTAAACTGAAAGGAAGGTGATCTAAGAGGGCATATTTATCAGCTGAGCAGAGCCTGAATCTGCCTCTGGAGTCAGAAACAGGACAAATTCCGGGTGCCAGCACTTAGAAATAAAGTGGGCTCGTCTGAGGCAAAAATAGGGCATGGGGTTGTGTTGCAGATGCAGCGTGAGCCTCTGCTTTTTGGGCCCCTGCTTTGCATTAGCTTCAAGGCCTCATTCGGTCAGGGAAGTAGCAGACCCCGCTGGCTCCACCCACACCCCTCCCCCTCGGGCCCACCCTGAAGATCACTGCAGACATTCCTGTACACACTGATGGCTTTCTGGGTCGCCCTGCCTGAGGCCTTCTCCAGCAATGGTGCAGAGTGCCAGGACCTGAATGCTCCCTCCGAGTGGCAGTGTTCAACCAGCAAGGAAAAGATTGGGTGGACTAGTCCCTAGCTTCCCTGGCCCTCTGTGGATGCGACTGGGTGGTGCCTCGTATACACACTCTCAGACACCTCCCTGGAAGCCGCGTGTGCATGAACACATCCTTCTTGGGTTTTCTTTTCTTGCCTTTGCTTCCCCACTTCCTCACCCTGTTTCCTGGAATCACACCCCAGATCAACTGGCTGCACCCAGGTCCCAACCTCAGGGTTTGCTGGGACAATGGGGAGGTGAGACAGGGAGAGGGGAAGTCTAATGACGATGTGCTAAGGATGTGCTAAGGAGCAGGTTCTCCCAAGGAGCACCAAGGGCTCCATCCCACTGGGGATCCTCTGAGGAGGAGGGGGAGGCTGGAGCCTTTATCTCCCAACTCCCACCCCTAACTGGTGGAGGGTTGACCCTAAGTAAACCTCCCTCCATCCCCACCCCATTGCTCTGCCAAGCTCCCTATGCCAGAAACAGCCCCTAGGCAGAGAAGAAAGACAGTTCCAGGGGTGGGAAGTGTCAGCTTGCTGGGCACTGTCACTGCTGAGAATTCAGGGGCAGAGTAGAGGGAGCAAGACATTGACAACATCTGCAAAGGGTGCCTTCCCTGGCCCCATCCATGTGGCCAAATGTGGGGGAGGAAAGCAGGACAGGAACGGGTTAGGGCTGTATCCTTTTAGGTGCAGGGCAGGGGCAGGGGCAGGGGCAGGTGTGGGTGTAGCTGGAACCTTAGTCACTAGACCTAATAGAGGCAGAAATCTCCAGGACAGGAAGGTAACTCTTTCTCATCCTCAGGGGCTCTGGTGCAATGGAGGTCTTCCCAAATGAGGGCAGAGGAGCTGCAGTGTCTTTACTCTGTATTCATGCCATTGGCCAAGGGTTGCCCCTGAGTGAATGCAAGTCTCCAGGCACTTCCTGTTCCCTGTGCACACCGGCAACCAGGGCTCCAGAAACCCAGGGACAGCCTTCCTTAGCAGGTGCTGGCTGTTGGGAGTGAAAGCACATGGCGGTGGGGGTGGGGCAACAGCATGAGGACAATGGCAAGTCACCCAACATGTATAGGAGGAGCCCCAACAGCAACGGCTACCTCATGAAAATCTCATTTGGAAGAATCCCATCTTGAAAAGAGTGAGCTCAAGGGACCAAATTTCCCTAAATCAGCTGTAGGAAGATGTCACGGGGCGGGATACACTAGTAACTAGTGACTGGTTCCCTTAGGGCCAATCTTAGCCATTAGAGACAGCGTCCACCTTGAGAAGTACTAATGACTTCCTGCCAGTTGATCCAACAACAAGTAGACCCCTGAAGCCCAGAACAGATGCAGGTACCTGGAAATTCGAACCCAAGACCTGAAGGCCATTGCCGACTGAAGGGGATTAAAGATAAGACACAGACGATGAGGAATGTTCTAAGCCTGTCCTTGTTACAAGGATGAGGCTAAACCCTCAGGCAATGTTTTTAGAAAAGAGAGAGAGAGTGGTGTAAGAATCTCCCTCCAATTCCCAGCTGCTACCCAGGCTCCTTGAGGGTTAGGGTACGAATGGCCCAGTGTCCTCAAGGGTGACCATCACCACCGTATTTCTGCACAGAGCCTGGGAAGGTCTTCTGCCATCTTGAGACCAGAGAATTTCTGATTTCCCATCAGGGAAGGTAATGGCTTTCTTGGCAGGCAAACAGACAGGCCTGGGCCCTCCTTAATTTTATGTTTCTACAGGTTAATCACTCTAGTCTGACTCATATGTTCTAAAAGCCTGCTGCCTGGTCCAAATCATCAATAAATGTCCTCAGTCTGTCCTTGGGAGAGACCTAGTAATGAACTCAGCATTCTTTAGTTTAATGCCACAAGCATTTATTGAGCACCTACTATGTGCCTGGCATTGTGATAGATCTTGGGGGCAAGATTTAGATGCTATCTTTAAGAAATTCTTTTTTTTTTTTAAGTCTAGTGGAAAACAACAAAACTCAGTGGTCAGTTAATGCCACGCCTCACACTGTATAGGAATTACTTGGCCAAGGCTGAGTTTGGAGTGAGTCAGAGGTTTTGTATCTGTCTGTCTGTCTGTCTATTATAGGCTGATGAGCCACAGTCTCAGTGAGATCATGGACCTTTGCAAGGCTGTAAACCGAGAATCCAAGTGGAGCCCTTAGGTCAGAGAGAAGGCAAGGGCAATTATATTGAGCTGAAAGAACAAGAATTCATCTTGAGAAACTTGTGTGCATGAGATCAGATGCGATTTGAGGAATTAACTGACAGATACACACCACAATGTTATTAGTGGTTTTCTCCAGGGGATGGGATTCCAGTTGAGTTTAATTTGTTTCTTCTTTTTCTTTCTTCCTGTTCTTTAGTCCCTCTTTCCCTCCTTCATCCCTCCTTCACTCATTCTTTTTTCTTATGCTTTGTTAGTATTTGATACATTTTCTACAAATGCCTTATTTACTTTTGAGAATAAAAAGGCCTTATTTTAAAAATAAAGTCCACTAAGAATCTAAGGCACCTTGTACCTGAGGCTGAAGGTCAGGTCATATCAGTGCCAAAGATCAGCTAACTCTACAGCGGGTCTCCCATTTCTCCCCATCTCTCCCCCACTCTCCCAGTGCTTGGCTATCTTCAGATTGCTGGCATCAGTGTCTGCTTAAACAAATCTAATTTTAAAATGTCTAACTATAGTTTATAGACCGAGATGCATATTCTTACCATATTTCCCTCCTTGGAGAGTCACAAAGCACTTTTCTTGAGAATGATAATTGGGAAACCAAGAGGTCACCTGCCCAGTTATTGACCTGACTTTTCGGGGGGGCGTTTTTAGAGAAATTTCCCCTCAATGAAGTGTCGGTGGGCCACATAAGGCAGCTGCAGCCTTAGTGGATATTACTTTCCATCTCACTGAGTAGCATCCAAGATGTGGGATAAGGGCATCAGCCACTATTATTCTGTTGTAGCAGAAACATCCCCCAAAGAAAGAAGTGAAAACGAAATGATTTATGTTCATTTAAAAACAAAATATAAGTAACAATCTGACTACTCCCAGGAATTCATTCAAGTAGAGCAACAGGGAAGCGTAGATTTGTGTTTGCTGTTGTCTGCTTGTCACCTGAGAGTTTGGAATCTGTGCCCCGGGCTAGTGCTTTTCAAATTTTAGGTCACAACCCATTAGCTATAAAATCCATTTAGTGGATTGAGACAACCAGTTTTTACAATTTTTACAGAATATCAGAGTGCGTTCCATGTAGTAAGGGAGAGTATTGCTTCAGGTGAGTCATGTATGTGTGTGCATGTGTGCATGATGGCATGTAACTGTATTTCTCATGTGCGTTGTAGTTAAAAAATTTGGAAATCACTGCACTAGACAGTCGTATGGTACACGAGTTTTTTAAATTGGTTATATAAATAATCAAAATCATGGTCCCCCTTGGGAGAGGAGTCCTGAGGTCACCCAGGGAATACTGATATATTTTCCCCAAACTCAGTCCCATTCAGCTTCTTCATCCTTGTCACTAGATGTGGGCTTCTTCTCTGGCAGGGTTTGCTGCCCTGGCATCGGCAGGGCAATCCCCTTCAATGCCACTCAGCCCACACACTCTGCAGGTTGGGGTGGGAGCCAGGGAGCCCGTGGCCGGGCCAATCCCAGAGTCCGCAGCAATGGGCAGTCCTTTGGAGGAGAGCATCCGCTGCCTTGAAGGGGAACGTGTCGCCTTCCAGGTCAGGAAGGAAGCCTTTCTCCTCCTCAAGCCTCGTTCTTCCCACTTCAGGAAACGCCATCTCCACGGGAGACCTAGGAGTCAGCTCCTTTGCCCTTTGCTTCCCACAGCCAACCCGTTGCCGAGTCCTGGCCACTCTTCCAAACTAGAACCCTAGTCTGTCCACTTCTTTCCTTCTCACCTTGGGCAAAGCCACCATCCTTTCTTGCCTGGATGACCAAAGTCCCCTGTAACTGCACCCCCACTTCTTTAGCTCCTTTCCAACCCAATTGCACTCCATGAACTAAGAGGAATTCCTTTGAAGGCAATTCAGATCATGCTGCTTTCTTGTGTAAAACCCTCCAGCGGCATCCTGTCACACTCAGGATAACCTTCAGACTCTGGGTGTTGCTCCTCCGGCCCTGCACAGTCTCCCCACCTGAGTTTGCCTTCTCCTTCTCCTTCCCCCCAGGCTCCCATGCACTGACCTGCGTGGTCCCTCAAACCAACCAGCTCCTGGGCTTCACAAATGTGCGGAAACCCCTTTCCAGCTCTCCCTGCTAAGCTCCCCTCATTCCTCAGACCTGGAGGGCTTTCTCTGACCCTGGGCCCGCCCCATCTAATTGGGCCCCTTGCTTCTCTCTCTGTTTCTTTCTTCCTTAACAAAGTGTAGGCCACACTGTACTCACATGTGTGTTTCAACTGATTCATTTAGTATTTGCTCCCCTTCTAGTCTGTATCCTCCAGAAAAACCAGCAGTGTCTGTCTGCTCATAATAGATCAATAAATATCTATTGAGTGACTAAATTAATGGGATAGTGGTCTCATCTCCTTTCACCGAAGGTAGATTTTACCATTGAGACACCCCAACAATTTCTTCTGGTCTTATGATCCCAACCCCTTTAGCCTGCCATTCCTCATTTGGACCCTTCAGAATTCTCCCAGCCTGCTGGGGCTCCCCTCCGGTCACCAGCCTCTTTCTAGCTGAGAAGCCCAGCCTTGTATCTTCTGGTCTAAAAAAACTTCTGGCCAATATTAAGGGTGATGGGAAGACAGCCCGATGATTCTGACAGGGAGCCTCCTTCTCAGATTCTACCACAGGGAATTCTAATCTCACAGTAATGCTGGAACTGGCAGATAATTCGGTTCTACTTAAAATCACGGCTCACCTTACCTTGACAATGCTTGTCTGAGTATAGGAGGCTTTCTTTCTTTCTTTCTTTCTTTCTTTCTTTCTTTCTTTTCTTTCTTTCTTTCTTTCTTTCTTTCTTTCCTTCCTTCCTTTCCTTCCTTCCTTTCCTTACCTTCCTTCCTTCCTTCCTTCCTCTCCTCTCCTCCTCCTCACTCCTCCTCCTCCTCCTCCTCCTTGTCCTTATTCTTCTTCTTCCTCCCTCCCTTCCCCTCTCTTCCTGTCTTGTTTCTCTTGTCTGTTATTCCCTCCTTTTTTCTCTTCTCTTTCTTTCTCTTATTCATTCATTCACTCTTTCTTTCTTTCATTTATTCACTGATTCACTCTTTCTGTTTTGATTTCAAAGCCGAATGTAGTACTTGGTTTCCTGTCCTGAGATTGGGACTAGCGGGAGATGGTCAATGTATTTAGAATGAGAATCCAGATCTGTTCCTCACAGAGGCTCTGACTTTCCCAACAACGAGAGTGATTACGTTCCCTGTGACCCTGTTTGGACCCCTGCCTCCTTGGAGAGTCTGTGCTGTATTCACAGCCAGTGCCCTCTGGAGAAGTGGGGGCCTGTGAACCAGGCAACAAAGACCAGAGCCTCTGGTGGGGGGCCCTGGGCAGTTACATCAAAGTGGAGGATCAGACGATGAAATCGATGAAGTGCGAAGTGCTGTTACTCACTCTCAGGCTCCATTTAGCACCTCAGCCCTGGGTTTCAGCAAAGAAAATCTTCTGGAATCGATACCGCTATCATTTCACGAAATTGCAGCATTGTGTACTGAAAATGAGCCATAAATCAGCGCCAGGCCTCACTTGCTGGAGGACACAGCTTCACCGTGAGCGCGCCGGCAACCTGGAGCTGGTGTCGGGAGCTCAGCGGGCCCAGCCATGTGGTTTTTAAACTAGCAGGATTGACAAGTCTTGGGCAACTTTGAAAACCAAAATAGGAAATAATATTTCAAAGACAGGCGGTTACGAGCTCATTCCTCCTCACTCTTGCCCTCGCTGCAGATCCCCCTGTCTTTGAGCTGGACAGAGAGAAGAAGCACTCATACTGGCCTCCAAGAATCTTCCATGAGTCATCTCAGAGATCAGGGGCCCAGAAGGTGGAGAGGAGTGTCCACTTCACTGATGGCTTCCTCCTGAGCCACCCCACAAAGCTGCCTTGCCTCCTTCCCAAATATTGGGCTGCCCCCCACACGCCAATGTGTTTGAGCATCCTCCTTGCCCCCGAAGTCTGGGCCCACACTGAGGATCAGTAGGTGAGTTGAGATGGAGATGGACATTTTCCATCTTGATGCCCTACCGAGATCCATGGGAGTAACGACGAGAATTCCCTTCTAGACCCTCTCAGTTCCTGCCTCTCTGAAGCCAGGGACAAGGCATTTAATCTCCCAGAGTCTCGGTTTCCTCCTCCTTACAGAAGGGGTATCCCAGGAGTGCCCACCTCCAAGGGCTTCTGTGAGAACCAAAAAAAGATATTTATAGGAACATACTTTATAAACTATAATCAGTGGATCTCAACGTATTGTTCTGTGGACCCGGGGGGTCTCCGAAACTCTTTCAAGGGGTCTTAGCTATCGAAACAATTTTTGTAAGAGCACTAAGACTCCATAGCCTTTTCACTGGGTTGACATTTACACTGATGGTGCAGAAGCAATGGCACCTTAGCATGAACCCAGGCGGCAGGGGTCACTGTACTCCTCACCTCCTTGAACCTGAAGAGAAAAAACAACCGCCATTTGCAATTAAGAATGTCTTTGATGAACCAGTAAAAAATAGTAAGTTCATTGAATTGCAGTCCTCATGTACACGCCTTTTTAGTATTCTGTGTGAGGAGATGGGAGTGACAGGAGCACTCACACGGCGTGTCCAAGTGCAGTGTTCATCTCCACAGAAAGTGAGCGTGCCATTGTCTGAGTCATGAGATGAACTAGCTACTTTTTTCGTGGAACACCATTGTTGCTTGAATGAGCAACTCACAGACGTAGGTGTTGGCAGACATTTTCTCAAAAATAATGAAGTGAGCTTGTCACTTCCAGGAAATAAATGGTAAAATTGGTCACAGCCAGTGATAACCTTTGAACTTTTGTGCAGAAATTAGAATTTTGGAAAATTTGTATTTGCCTTTCTGAGCTTGACTGTGTCCCGATTTCTAAACACTTTCTCATGAGATTGGTGATAGCATCAACTGATGTGGCTTTTTGATATTCCGTAATGAAATATTTCAGTGTTTGAGCTGCAGTGAGTGCCGTGAACTGAAAATTTTCAAGCAACTTATGACCAATGCATGATGCTACAAAACCAAGCCTGGTAGAAGATCCATTCAAAATGGAAGGTTTTAATACAACGGTGTAAGATTTCACAACCATTTGTCCAGTGTTAGTGTAGTATTGAAGAATAGCCAAATTTTCTGAAAAGGTTACTTTAATACTCCTCCCTTTTCCAACTTCATATCTACCTCAAGCAACACAGAATTTTGCAGCAGAGCAGATGCAGAAGCAGACGTGAGCATCCAGCTGCCTTCTATTAAGCCAGACTTTAGAGAGCTTTGCCCAAACATTAAAAAATGCCACTCTTCTCACTACATTTCTTTGTTTTCAAAGATATAGTCTTTTAATAAAAATATTATCTTATATTACTATGGAATGATTTTATTATTGCTATTATAAAATAAGCTACAAAAATAACTTAAAAAAAATTTCTCAGTTTGAAATCCCAATAGGGTCAATATTAATAAAATAACCCATATCGAAAATGCCCTCGAGGGCCTGAAGAAAATTTGAGAGTCGTGTTTCTGACACTGAAAGTTTGACAACCACTGCCATGGTGCACAGTGTAAATTTTAGGTATTTTTTAAAAATCACAATTTCTCCACCAATTCACAGACAGGGTTTCTCATGGAGAGCTCAGCCTGGAGCTCCCACTCGCAGGGAAAGTGCGCTCTCGGCCAGCTTCCATTTTCCAGAGCAAGGCTCATGAACTTGCCCTGAGATTTGAGGGTTCCAGGAAAGTCCCCAAATCTTTCCCACAAGCCTTTGTGATCTTGTATTTGTAAAGATATATTCCTCAGATTTATTTAAAAATTGTTCTCCGTGTCATGAGTCAGCTTGGGGCCGCCCACAAGCAGCAGAACCATTCAGTTGTGTAGCAGGTACATTTCCACAGCCACAACCATGGGCACAGACTAGAGTCCATCTTCAAAACACATGTCATTGTGAGTGTGGCTGCTCCGTCCACATCTTTATTATATTGATGCTGGACACACTGTGTGCCCTGGCCCTCCCCGCCCCACGTTTCTGGGAACTTCCCCCACTTCCACCCTTTGCCCCATGTACATGGTCACTCTGGGAACAGCCACTTTTTACAACCCTCCCCTCCCCTATGTGGAACTCAGTGAGTCCACTCAGCCTCATTCAAGTTGCCTAAAGATGCCGCATATACTATTGGTCAAGTCTTCTGCCACATGAACGGAGGAGGAGCAAAGAGAGCCAGTTAGAACCCAAAGACGGGAATGAAGAAGATGCGCAGAGAGAAGCAGAGTCATGAGATAGAAGGAGTAGTGTCTGGCATCTGAACTCAGGCTGCAGTTTGTCCTGGGGCCCAGCCACATCCCTGTGAGTCACCCACCTCCCACCCCACCACTCCCAAGCCCTGGCTTGTGTTGCTCATGTGCTTAAGTAAGGCTGAGCTGCTAATCAGGACCAGAGAGGACTCTTTAGTAGCTTCAGCGTAGTGCATGCTCAGGAAATAATTTGCCGTGCCGAATGGGTGGCAGAAAACTTGGCATCTTGGTGGCGGCAGTGAATCAGTTGTTCTTGACTTGAAGCAGAACATGGTGTATGTGAGCGCGTGTGGGATCTGGCTGGTGCAACCTGACTCCACCCAACAAAGCCCTAGGTGGTTAGAAAATGCAATTGTTCTAGAACTTTCTAAGGAGTCACATGATTCCCTGCTGCTTATGAAATTCAGGCTAACGAGCAGATAGATAAAGGCTCATTGTCCTGACTGCTTCTCTCATTTCTTTATGCTCACGTCTTTACTGAGGAATACAATGTTATTCTACCACCATACAACTGGGTAGTCCAGAGTTATTAATCTTGGGTGTGAGAATAACATTTAGGAATCTGTGGACATGTGTGGAGAAAAAAATTATTTCTTAATTTTCACTAATCCCTAACTGAAAATTAGCATTTCCTTCCATTATTCATGAAGGTAACAAAACCATGGTGTATAAGCAAGATCCACCAATAAAAATTACAGATATGTTTATATCACATTATCGTATTGCAGATATCTGGACCAATTATTTGAGCTTGTTATACTTCAAATTTATGGTACTTATTAGACCCTCCACTAGATTCTATCATCTCACACATACATTCCTTTATCAAAAATGTCAACATTTGGTAACTACATTTCTACTTAATTAGTATGTTTTGTTTTAATGCATTAAAAACATTATCCTAAGAATGGATTAATAGCATTCATCCAGAGGTTTCAAGTCCCCCCACCCTAAAAAAAAAAACAACTCTAAAAACTGTGTAAGATGCCGAATAACACACAAGAAGCAGAAATTTGGTAAAAATGCTACAAATATGACCTTGTTGCTACATTGGGTGGATTTTATTCATAAGGTTGTTATAGTTATACTAGGGCCTGGTGCATGAATTCGTGCACAGGTGGGGTCTGGCCGAGGCCAATCGGGGGCGGGGCCAACCATGGGGAGGGGCCGCAGGCAGTTGGCTGGCTGGCCCAGCCACTCCCAGTGGAACTCCTGGTCGAGGGGACAATTTGCATATTAGCCTTTTATTAAATAGGACATTACTGGATAATAAAACACTCTGAAGTTCAGTGTCTTAAAATAGGGACAGTCATTTATTTTGCAGGAGAATCTTCATTCTAGGCAGTACTCGGAGGCAATGTCCTGTCTGCTCATGTGGCAGCCGGTGGGAAAGCTTGATTGTGGTGAAAAGACCCACTTCCGAGATGACCCAGGTGCCGGGCCTGCCGTCAGCCAGGGGCCTCCACTTCTGTCCACGTGGGTCTCTCTCCTGGTCACTCGGGCTCCAAACTGCCTGGTGTCTGGGTCCCAAGAGATTATTTGAGATACTGAATGCTGCTGTTCTTTAAGACAGGAGCCTGAAAATTTGGGCAGTGTCAGTTCCACTGTATTTTATTGTCTAAAACTCTAAGCGGTCAAAGGGCCCCGTCAGGTTCAAGGGGAAGGGACGTAAACTTCTTCTCCTGCTGGGGGACGTGTCAAATAATTCACAGCCAGCTTTTATCCCCCACACGTGTGAACTATGGCTGCCCTTGGAACCTCTTCTTTTATAACATCAGACTGTAACACTCCTTGAAATGAAATCTGTGAAGTGGTGAGTTTAATGGTATTGGCAAATGAAATTTTATTGGCGGATGGAGAGCCTTGGCGTCCTATTTGCAGCTGTCCCTTTCTCCTTCCCTTCCTTTCACTCTCCCGCTCCTTTTATAACTTCAGTATTCCTCCTCTCTTTCCCCATTGTGTTCCCCCCTTATTTTGATACTTCAACAACAGATGATAAGAACAAGAAAAGGAGGAAGAGGCAAAAGAAGGAAAAGAATAGGAGTTAAAAGAGGGAGTCAGAACTAGAAGAGGTGGGAGAGGAGGAAAGGGAGATGGAGGGGGGGAAAGGCCTGGGCAATACTGACCAACGGTGGAAATTCCCTCCACACGGATGCAGCAGCCCCTCTCCTGGGAACATGTACCAGGGAGACCCTCTCACAGTGTCGGTGCATGAGGAATTTATAAGGAAATTGTGATTTTAGGGAAGAAAAGCTGGGGACAATCTCAATGTTTATCAGTAGGGAACTGGTTCAGTAACACACCCATGATCCTCATTATTTGAAGACCCTGTATTTTAGAATTTTCCTACTTGCTAAAATTATTTGTAACCCCCAAATCAACGCTCAGAGCACTTTGTGGTCATTTGTGGGCTTGTCCAGAGTGTGAAAAATCTGAGTTTCCTGTTGTGCCCTTTGTACCTATAGCAAATCCTTCTGGAAAGTCCTAATCCAGGGCGGGTGGGGACCAAGGACCAGGGAGGAGCTCCCTGCCCATCATGGTGGAGTTAGGAGGGTCCTGCCTGGCGGATGAGCTGGCAGTCGGGGATGCTGCTGCCTCTGCATCCATGGAAGACTGTGCCCCTCAACCGAGCTGGCGTGGCAGGTGTGGATAGAGGGTTAAGCCAGATGCACTGAGGTAGAGGAGGGGCAGGTGAGCCCATGAGGTGATAGGTAGGTGGCCTCCTTCTGTCACACCCACAGTGCCATGGGAAGCAGGTCGGTGCAGGCAATGACCATGATCACATATCTGCCCCTTACGAGCGATGTGACAAAGGCTAATAGTTTCCGTCCCCTGGGTCTAGTTCCCTCATCTGTTAGCTGGGGAGGGTGGATCCCATTTTTTCACTCAACAAATATTAATTGATTATCTATGCTGAGCCTGG
Source organism: Myotis lucifugus (assembly GCF_000147115.1). Taxonomy (NCBI): domain Eukaryota; kingdom Metazoa; phylum Chordata; class Mammalia; order Chiroptera; family Vespertilionidae; genus Myotis; species Myotis lucifugus. Next base: position 733,625 of record NW_005871367.1, read on the forward strand.
TACTGTTCTAAGGTCCTGGAATATATACCTATGAAGAGGATACAATTTATCATTGAAGATTAGATCTGGCCCAACATAACAGAAAACCCCAAAAAACAGTGGCTTCATTAAGATAAGGGGTCCATTTATTTATGTTACATAAAGCAAGTCCAGAGACCTGCCGGTCAGGGCTGGTATGCTATTCCTATGCTACTTCATCATCAGCATCACCTCATGGCCATAAGGTGGTTAATGCCACTCCAACCATTGCATCACATATCAGGATGGAGGAAGGGGCAAGAGTAGAAGAGAGCCCCTTCCAGTTAAGAGCTTTCTAAGAATTCCACAGGATTGTTTCTCACATCTCATTGGCTACTTGCATCATCAAAACAGACTGAGAAATGTGGCTCTGTAAACTAGATCATTGCCACGGCCCACCCTATCAGGGTTCTGTTCATAAGGATGACAGGGGGAAATAGGACTCAGACATTTCCACGACAACAGATCAGTTCTCCTGTTTTTCCAGCAGGAAAAATTAGATAACCAATGAGAAAGCAAATTAAAAGGTAATTTCAGATGGTGATAAGCTCTGTCGAGAAAACAGAATACAGTGTTGAAATATAGGAGGTGGTAGGAGAGTGGTGGGAACCCAAGGTGGACTGGGAGGACAGAAAATGTTCTTGAGCAGAACAAGTTCTAAAAACCCTTCTAATTTTGACACTCTGGGATTTGAGGTGTCTGTGCAATGCCACCCACCCCATCCAAGAGGAGGAGAGTGATAGGAAGGTTTTCTATAAGCAAAATATGTCCTCTTTTTCCCAACTCGTAATTCCTCTTATTAGTTTCAACCTCAGCAGATAGGCACGAGGGATGCATCAGATTCTTTCAGTTGCAGGAGATAGAAAACCTATTCAAATGGCTTAGGCACCAAGGAAGTGTAGCATTTTACAGAGCTGCAAGTCCCGAGATAAAGGTGGGCTCAAGGGCTGGTTGATTCAGCCGCTCTGTGATGTCATCAAGGACATGGGCTCTTCTTGTTTCTTGGCCCTGACATTCTTAAGGGTTGTCTCCATCATCTGGCTGACAGAAAGATGGCTTCTCCATCTGACCATCATTCTGTTATGACGGCATCTGGTTGGAGAAGAGACATTCTCTTCCTGTGTGACTACTGATCTCACTTAAAATTCACTGATTTTGTCTTCTGCCATCTCTGTTATTGGGCTCTTCTAGTGAATTTTTCATTTAGAATTTCCCTCATGGTTTCTTCTTTCTTTGTGTGATTTCTTCTTTAACCAATGGTCAGTTTAGAAGTGTGTTAATGTCCACGTATTTAGGGATTTCCCAGATACCTCTCCATTGTTCATTTCTAGTTTGTTTTTGTTTTTTTCAGACTGGTCAGAAAACTGGTCAGTTTTCTCAGACTGAACTGTGTTAGTTAAATTCTTTTATGTTTATTGGGACTTGTTTTATGGTCCTGCATGGGTTCTGTCTTGGGGAATGTTCTATGTACACTTAAATATATTGCAGTTGTTGGATGAAGAGTTCTACAAATGTCAATTGAGTCAAATTGGTTGGTAGTTTGCTTCCAATAGTTCCTGGATTCTCTGACAACAGGAGTGTTGAAGTCTCCCATCAAAACTGTGGGATCTGTCTATTTTGCCTTTAAATTCTTGCTTTATATATTTTAAAGCTCTATTACTGGGTGAAAATAAAATTCTAGGTTGATGGATTTTTTCTTTTATCACTTTAATGATGTCACTGTATTGTTTATGATTTGCATAGCTTATGAACAGAGGTCTGTGAAATTCTAGCTTTGTTCCTCTTTATGTAATAAATACGTAGTTTTTCTCTTGTTGCTTTTAAGATTTTCTTTTAATCATGGGTTTTCAGAAACTTGAATATAATGAATCTTAGTGTGGTTTTCTTTGTGATTATCTTGTTTGGCATTTATTGAACTTCTTGGATCTATGGGTTTATAATAATCATTACATTTGAAAATTTTGGGCTATTCAAAAAATTTTTTTTTGTCTTTTCCATCTCCTTCTAGGACTCTCACACATAGGTTAGATTGCTTGGTATTGTCCCACAAGCCACTTTTCTACTATTTTTTAAAAATCTTTTCCTCCCACTGTGCTTTATCTTAGTTTCTATCACAATGTCTTCAAGATCAGTGAACATTTTTCTTCAGTGGTTTCTTCTTTAACCTAATCTACTAATCCTTTCTGGTGAATGTTTCATTTCAGATATTTTATTTTTCATCTGGACAAGTTTTATATGACTACTAGAGGCCCGGTGCATGAATTCATGCACGAATTCATGCATGGGTGGGGTTCGGCTGGCCAGCCCCAATTGGGGCCAATCGGGCCGGGCCAGCCTTGGGGAGGGGCTGCGGGCAGTTGGTGGGCCGGCCCCGCCCCATGGTCCAACTCCTGGTCAAGGGGACAATTTGCATATTAGCCTTTTATTATATAGGATTTTTTATATCTTCCACTTCTATGTGTATAGTGTCTCTGCCTTCCTTTGAATCCTTGAAAACATTACTAATAGTTGTTTTAAAGATCTTGTCTGTTAATCCCACCACCTCTATTTCCCCCTGACCATTTCCATATCTGAATTTTTTCCAGGCTTTGGGTCACCGTCCTATCTTCATATATTTAGTGAGTTACTTGCAGAGCAGCTTCCTCCTGCTGAGGTTTGTTTTTAAGCTTTTAAATTTCCCGAGGCTGGGTCATGAGTAGGTTCAATCCTAAGATTAGTTTAGCTCCACTACCAAGCTGTGACTCACCTGGGGTCTCCACTGAAGACCGGAGAGTGAGACGTCTCTCTTCCAGCCAATCAGACTGTCACCATCTCCCAGCCCGGTGTGAACTGTTTCGCTCACGACTCCCTGGGTTTTCTTCTCTCAGCTTTGTGGATCTTCACTCTGTGCTCGTGTGACTTAGTAATCAGCAACAGATCCTCTCCCTCTCCAGCACGATGCCTCAAAAAGTCCAGCCTCAAATCAGAAAAAGGCATTTCTGAGCGAATGCCTCTGTCTCTTCAACTCAAAAAGAGCTGTGCTCTGCTTGGATCCCTTTCCCTGCGAAAGCAGCTCCAGAGAGAAAGCCAGGGTGGTGACAGGTTCATCCTGTTGGATCTTTTTCTCAGAGATCAGTGTTTCCCGATGTCTGAAAACGGTGGCCTTGTCTATTTTGTTCTGTTTTCTAGTTTGTTTATTTTTTAAATATATTTTTATATTGATTTCAGAGAGGAAGGGAGAGGAAGAGAGAGCGAGAAACGTCAATGGTGAGAGAGAATCATTGATCGGCTGCCTCCTGCACACTCCACACTGGGGATTGAGCCTGCAACCCAGGCATGTGCCCTGATGGGGAATCGAACCCTGATCTCCTGGTTCATAGGTCAATGCTCAACCACTGAGCCTCGCCAACTGGGCCAGTTTTCTAGTTCTTAACAGCGAGGAGATAAGTCTGGCTCCCGTTACGCCATCATGACTAGAAAGAGAACTTCCTGTGATCTTTTTAACACCCATATCAATTAACATAATTCTGGCTCCCCAGTTAAGAATTTTTTGAATAAAAAACTAACCACTGATTTGCTGAGTTGTTACTCATAAAAATCGCATGCATTTGTGCTTTTATGACATTGTACAAGGCCCCGTGGAAGTTTACAGTTTATGGAACCATCTATTCCTAAGAATTCCATCTTATTAAAATTTAAGATTGATTAAAATGTATTCACAAGAAGTACAAAATAAGATTAACTGTGCATAAAAGTGTGGACCTAAATGCATTTGAAACAAGTCACACTTCCACAGGCATTTAAATGTGTCTGGTAGGGCCCCATGGAAGGTGAGAGAAGGGGATGTGAGCAAGTTATGTTGGTGGCAGAGGTAAAAACGGAATCAAGAGTTGTTACTCATTTCCATGGAGAGTCGCCTAGAGGATTCAGGAAAAAACTCATCCGGAAAACGCAATCTACAGTATTAAACATTTCTTCACAGGCTTTATCTGTTCTAAGGAACTACCAGGAACACAGCATTAGCCCATTTACAAAGGAAATGTATTTACATATTCCTGGAACATTGGAAAGGTTTTTAGCTTTTGCTTTGTCTAAAAGTAAATAGAAACTATCTGAGTTTTTTAGAAAACTTTTCAAAATCCTTTTTCTATTGAAGGCAATCAGCTGTTAATTTTTCCTTCTCTGAAACCCTCTTAATGTCACCTGGCCCAACCACATCGCCACCCTCAACTCTCTACACTCTTCCCCTTACTCCAAATGCAGGCGGCCTCAGGGCCTTGGCACATGCCTGGGAAGCTCTTCCTCTTGTGCCTATATCCCTTGATTGGCTACCTCCTTGTCATCTTTTGTTTCAACCTGACTGCCTCAAAGAGGCCTCCCCCGATCATTTAATTTAATAGCTCTCCCCCTTGAATTCTTCCCCATAAGATTGTTCTTTTCCTTCAGAGAACGAGTGCTGGTTCTTCGTGGCTTGTTTGCCCTCCGATCGATTCTTCTATCCTTTCCCCGGCCCACTCTGTGCCCCTGGGGACTGACTCCCGTGGACTGCGTTCCCCAGACCAGCTTGCTTTCTGACTTCCGCAGAGGCTCAGCCTTTGGGAGGTAGCGGTAGATGTCAGAAAGGCAGCAGGAGGGCGCCAGGCAGGGTTGAGAATGGTTTGCATGCCATGGTCCCAGGCCGCCGTGGGCAGCTCCTGTCTTGGTTCCAGTTCTCCTTTCCCAGGCGTCTCTCGGTCCTGGACTCTGATGACATCACCGCCTTCCTTATCAGTTGTCTTGAGTGGCTTCCTGCTGCTAAACCCTAGGTTCCTTCACTTTCCCAGACACCTCAGCATTTCCATCACTCATGTCAGTAACAAGTCCCCTGCATTCAATTCCTTCTGCTCTATGCGCTCAGAGTGGTCTCTCTCTTCTTGGTTGGACCCTGCCTGAGACGGCATGCACCTCAGCATGTAGATATAAGTCTATCAACTGTTGTTCCTTGTGACTTCATGTCTGAATACCTCCTATACACTCCAGGAAGAAAGAACATTGTCTGTTGTCTTCATTGCAGAACCTCTGCACCCAGCACAGTGCTTGGCTTTTGATGGTTGCCCAGTGAATATCTGTAGGATAAGTGCTTGAAAGGGAAGGTGACAATGATGAGATCAAATGTACCATCCATTCCAGGTATTCCAGGTAACCCAAGTATTTCCCTATCTCAGTTCAAGTGCAAAGCCCAGTGAGCCATCCTTCCTGGTTATGCAAAAAAAAAAAAAAAAAAAAAAAAAAAAAAAAAAGGAGAGAATGTTACTGTGAGGCTAGCAGAATGCTCAGCTTTACTGCTGATATTGTTTTCTTTCTTTTTCTCAAATTCCACTTTGGTGAAGAGAAAACTTTCTCATTTCCCATTTCAGCTCACTGAATTATTCATCGAAAATGTTCCACTGGTATTTCCTCCTCTGTCAGAGTTCTGCAGTTCCAGAAACACTGCCCTGGAGAGCAATTAGCAGCCCCTCCTGGCCCTAGCCATTCGGTGCCCTCAGGTTCTGCAGAGCCAACCCGGCATTTTCTGCGGGGTGGGGCCGACGGAGCCCCTGCAGACTCCCTCTCCTCTGCTGGGACCAGATCAAGTAACCAACCATCCCACTAAGAGCTCCAGAGTTCGTCTAACAGCACCCCTTGTCTGACTATGACGCCTTTGTGCCTCAGTTTCCTTGGCTCTCACCTGGGAAGGACAGCCACTGACTGCCCGCCTCAGGGTGTCATGACTGTCACAGGCCCACCCGGGGCCTGAGCAGTGTCTATCCTTGGAATTCCGGTTGGTAGCAACTTCCTCCAGATTTCGATTTGCCTCAAAGGGTGATTTCTCTCCAGCAGGCATTTCTGTTTTGATACAAGTTTGTCCCTGTTCCGTGACCTCTGTCCCTGGAGGCGGGGGATGTATTCTGTGTTTCCCATGGTCTCTCTTATCTGCATCTGTCCTCAAACCCACCCTCGTGGACCCGTGTCTGTGTCCTGGTCAGCGCAGTGAAAGATGGAAGCCACACAGCAGCTCTTGGCACAAATAGGACACAGCATGCTCCCCACTGTCCTAGCTCTCCCTGGGCTTTGTTGTCCTGGGGATCCTGTGTGGTGCTGTCAGCAAGAGGACACCTGGGATGCCAGCATGGAGCGAGCTATGGCTCTGATGCTGGGCGGGACTCTGCAAACCACAGTTCTCCGTTGCCAGCTACCCTGAATAGGCTCCGCCACGAGGGGGCGCTCGAGAGACTGGCAGGCTGGAGGGCAGCCATTCACCCAGGTCTGCTTTCCGCAACTGTGAGCAGCACCTCTCAAGGCTGCTTCTCCTTAGGGCAGCCGCTCCTTCCCAAAGCAGCTGCCGAGTCCACGTTGCCGCTTTTCCATTTTCCGTTTTGGAGAACTAGCTGCATTGCCCACTCTCCGGCCAGGGATATTGCACAAGTGTCTGGCATCCCCTCTTCAAAGTCTGGGTCTCAGCCCCCAGCGGCGTCCTCTGAACCCACAGACACCAGCACCAGCACCAGCTGGCTGCCGCCCCCACCTCCCCCTAGATATCTGGTCCCAGCTCTGCCAGGTCCCCCCTCCAAGCTTCTAAGTGTTTTCATAATTCCAATCTCTTCCCTAGTGTCCTCTTGCCCTAGGGGAGGGATGTGGTTGCTACCTGCAGTCGCTACCTCTGTGATACCTGAGAGTTCTCCTTACCGTCTCAGTTTCACAGTCAACAATTCTTCATATCAAATGCTCTCCGTTTAAACGCTGGTTTCCGTCTCTTCGTAGGACCCTGACTGATCCAGAAATGGGAGCTAGGAGTGGAGGCAGGGATGGTAGACAGCAGGAGGTGATGGAACGGGCAGACCCCGTGGTGCACAGAGGACGCGATTGGGGAAGGGAGAGCAGTTGCTGACCACCAGTCGGGTGTGTGTGTGTGTGTGTGTGTGTGTGTGTGTGTATACAGAGCCACCTTCTTGGAACTGCAGGAAGCACCTGTGTGCGTGGGTTCTTCGGGGAGCCGGGGAGCCCGGTCATACTTGGTGAAGGATGCAGAATGCCGACCGTGCTCCCTGCTGTGCCCACGTGGGCCAGGCCGGGAAGCCTTCCTTTCCTCTCGCACCATATGATCCGCCCCTGGCCTCCCAGCCTATCTCCCTGCCTCCGCGGGGCCTGCATTGCATTAGCAGCTGGCGCTGCTGTCAGAGTCTCCGGGAAGGTAATCTATCCGGAAAAGTGCCTGCGAATTACTAAATCAATAAACACCGCTAACCTCTCGACTCACTGCCTCTCAGCAGAGATCACCTCAGCCCTGCAGCCTCTGCTCTCCTCCGAGGGAAGCAGAAAACGCTTAGTGGGCACAACTCTCAGGTCGGGGAGGGAGGAGTGCGGGCAGCCACACTCGGCAGGACCCCCACCGTTAGGAGGACCCCTTCTCCCCCTCTGTGTCCACAGCTCAGCTCGGGTCCTGCTGTGCGCTCAGACTCACCTTCAAAACCTCCGCCCCACCCCGAGGTGACCTTAAAGGACCCGCCCCAGAATCCCTCTGTGTGCTGTCTTTCCCTCACCCGTTGTTGCAGGCAGGAAGTTTTGTCTGCTCACCCAGCAGTGGTTTAAAAAATAAGAAGACTGTTTATGACATGCAAATTCAAAATTACAAGAGACAAGCTTCATGCTTAATACTAACAGCTAAAAACGTGTGATTTGCTAATTGCTCATTCCATGAAGAGCATGGTTTTAAGTGCTCTACATACGTTAACTCGCTTACTACAACCACTCTGTGACGTGGTTATTGGTGGCGGTGGTGGTATTATTATTGCTATCTCCATTTTCCAAATGACAAAATCGAGGCACAGAAAGGTTAAATAACAGGCACAAGGTCACACAGCTGGAACATGGACGAGCTCCGATTGGAACCCAGGGCCCAGGTTCTAATAGGTCCATGCAATTCAACACAGGCTGTGGCAGGATAACTGGGAGGTACTCATCGTCTCCTCCCTCCCTCCTCCACCAGGAGCACAGAGCAGTTGTGTGTTGTCTCCTGGGCTTTTCCAGGGCAGAAAGGAGAAGCTGCTGGAGACAACTTGCCGCCTGCTTTCTTGTGCTCGGCTGCACCCTCCGGAGAAATCCAATCCTCGCCTTCTCACTGCTTACCGCTGTGCATGCTAAGGCTGGGAAAACAAAAGGTGGAGGAGGGGTGTCCGGAAGTGTAGGCACTGCAGTGAGCTGGGCCCTGCAGCAGCGCCTGGGCCTCTCTATCTGAGGTTGCCCGTGACATCCAGCTTTCCCAGCATGGGGGGGTGTAAGAGTGCCCCTGGGCAGCCTTGGCCAAGGACTGATGGGTAACTGGGAGGGAGGAGGGTTCCTTGTCTCTGAGGGGGCATGGGGGGGGGGGACCGACCTGCACACCCAGCCCTCACACCCCTGCTGGGCTCCTACACTCCCGGAGGGGGAGCGTCATAAATTGCTGGATCGTCAAGGCCTTAAGAAATTATCCAATTCTTTTTTTTTCTTTTTTTTTTTTTGACAGATGACAAACTGGGCCCCAATCAAGAAAACAACTTCCAGTTTTTCCTTAGTCAGATAGTGACTGAGCCAAGGTCCCAAGTCAGCCACTGGGCTACACGGGGCTGCACCAGTGGCCAGACACCTGCGGGGGGCGATAGAGGGCAGGTTGGAGCCACGTGGCCCTGGAGTCCACTCCTCCTGGCGTTTGCCGTTCTCTCTCTGAAGGTAGAGGATGAGGTTACCATGTTCCCCACCCCCATAACCTGGTCAGGGTCAACAGTCCCCCCATAAGCATGCCATGAGCATCCTACTCCTTTTCTGTCCTGCCTCCCCACCTCACCAAGAAGAGCCCAGCCCGCCGGCAGAGAGGCTGAAGTGCCCCTGCTCTCTGAGGAAGGAAGTAAACAAGGTCAAGAACAAGGAGCTCTCCAGTCCCAGCCAAGGTGTGGGCTCTCAGGGCAAGGGGCCGCCTTTTGCCAGGAAGTAATGGCTGCAAGTCAGACCGCACTGGATGGAAATTCTGCCGCGTTCTGAAGTCCATTTGGTCTTATTGCTTGTTCAGCTTCTTAATGCATTAATGATAAAACATCAGGGAGGATATGTATTCCAAAAAAAAATTGCAATTAATCAATACTGCACTTATTCCATTTGGCTGCAACCGAGTGGTGAACAGGAGCTGGGCAGGCTCTTCCCCAGACCCAGGCCTTTCCCAGCAGAGGGAGGGTCTGAGGGCGGCTACTCCCAGGAGGGAAGCAGCGGGCCTGGGGGCTCTGTGGCCAGCTCGCCAGGCCCACGCTCGGGTCTTCTAGGGAGAGCCGGCATCTTGTTCTGGTGCTGGGAGGGGCCGGGCCCCGCCGCAGCCACAGGCCCTCTGCATTCTCCAATGTTAGGTGGATGCCCTTCCCTCTCTGCCTGCAGTTTTCTCACCTGTGAGATGGGGATATGACGTTAGCCTCACACCCCCAATGGAGGGGTTAGCAAACACACTGGGGATGCGCAGGAGGTGTCTGATGAACATGGGTGTCATTGTGAGAACTAGGCAGGTCGATAGGCGTCCAGCGCTCACACAGTACTGGTCACGGTAATGGTTCCGTGAGTGTTGGTTAGTATCATTTTCATTTGCATCTGTGCTCACCCCCAGCCTCTAGGGAGCCCAGGGCACTGTCTTCAGCAAGAGCTGCTTGCCTGGTTGCAGCAAGGCCTTCTGGACTGTCTTAGCTTGTGTGACAGATAAGGAAATTAAAGACCAGAGTGGTCAAGGGATTTGCGTCAAGCCACACAGCTGACTAGAAACAGAGTTGTCTTCCCAAACCTGAACTCTGACTTCTGACCACACCTGACCTACGTGATCTGGGAGAGCGGGGCCTCCATGGGTGGGGTGTTCTGTAAATATGTGTTCAGTGTTGATTTGGGGAGGGGCTGAGCTCTGTGATGAGAAGGAAGAGCTTTAGCAGGAACCCAACTTGCACCTCCCGCTCAGCTAAGCCCGAGCCCTGTGTTTAAGGAGACCCACCCTCCGTGGGAGGCAGTCTATAGGCCCGGGCCAGCAGTGTTTCTCAAGCATTTATTTCTTCAACCAATTCTTACTGCGTGACCACCCGAGTCAGCCACCCGGCCACTGTGCCATGTTCCCGGGAGTATAGCTTCCTCCCCAAGCAGCTTATCCAAAGATTCTTTTTGAACACATGGTGCTTGGGGTCTTTTCTCCCTGAAAATCCTGTAGATACAACCTACCCCATTCTGTTCCACCTCAAGCACCTCTCACAGCCTGGCTCCCCAGTGCTGGTCCATTACCTCTTCCCTGGCTCAGACCTGGGCACCTGTTCCAGTTACATAAACAAAAGCACATTATGCCACGACACTTCCCTTGCCCAGGCTGTTCTCAGGTCAGTACAAGGTGTTCTGGAAAATTCAGGGAAGTCAGCAGCCCCAGGAGGTGTGCCGACGACAGCGGGAGACGCTTGATAGCTGCTCAGTGAAGCCTTCTTGCTAACTGTCCTTCCAGTGGCTAACAACTGGGTCCATGGCCCCTCAGAGCCAGGCCCGCCTGTGTCCTCCTCATTTCCCTCTCCCTCCTGCACGTGATGCACTTCACGTGAGGCAACAGGAAGCGTTCGTCTCCATTCCCTCTGCCGGGCGTGGGAAGTCCCGGCCACTCCTGAGCTGGTCGCAAGGCCACGATGGAGTCAAAACTGCTCCTCGGCCTCGGGAGGAGACTCAGTGCCCAGCGTCTGGGCGCTGCCCGGGGCCTCAGCGGTTTTCTTCTCCTGGGTGTGGTGTCCCCCTAACGAGGGTGAGCCCCACCGCTCAGCGCTCAGCGGCAGGGCCGAAGTCTCAGCCATGCTCTGCGGGCCCCACTCACAGCGGCCAAGTCCATTTGCAAAGGAGGGGCCGTCGGAGTCACCATTTGTCTTCCTGCCGCCGTGCAGCATCCTGCATTACAGTCTCGGCAGCCTTCCAACCGAGCTTGGCTTTTAGCTTTATGATGGTGGTTGGGCAGCTCGGGGAGCCTGAATTCCATCGACACATTTACGATCCTTTGGCCTTTCAGCCTGTGGAGGAAATCCATCTCACAGACACGGGCTCCTCCTGAGCTCTGGGCTTCTTTACATACAAAGACTTCATCTCGTCGGATGGAAAAGGGAAGCATCGTTGGGCAAAACGGTACCGATCGTGGATGGGTACCTTCTTCTGTGGGGCTCTTTTCCCCTTGGCTTTGCACTGAGGGAGCAGCCATCCTGGGTACCGTCCCTTGCGGTTGCTCCTGTGGACACTTTGTTCCCTTCCGTCACCACCAGCAGAGCCATTTTCTCCACAGGGCCCATGAGTTAGCTTCCCAAGGGCTGACAAAATGTTCGAAGGGCTGCAAAAAAGTGTTGGCTACACCATGCAAAAAAAAAAAATAATAATAATAAGATTTTATTTGAAATACACACTATCCAGCCACAAAAGTTAACACTTTGTTGGCTAGTCAACTGCAATTCAACTGGTGTTGTATTTTCACATCTAAAGTCTGTTTGTGTGAGCTGTGGACATGTTGCATATAATGTGGGCCGAGACCCTAAAAAGTCAGGAGGCCGTATGAGCCAGTGTCTATTGAGGAGACAGAGCCCAGGCTGAGGAGTTGCAACGAGGGGCTGAACACGGGTGGAGCGGGAGCCGCCAGGCAAACAGGAGAGGCAACCCAGAGCTCAGAAGCAGCCGGAAGCCGCCACTGCCCCTTGGGCTGGAGGGGTTAAGGGAAGAGGGAGCTGGGACCTAGGGGCCACCTGGCAGGACCTGGAACTGCAGTGGGAGGGCTCAGGGAAGGGCAGGGCTGCAACCTTGAGTACAGCCATTGCTGAGACACCACCCAAAGCCGGGCAGGTGGAGAGTCCCCGGCCACGTGAACATGTTTTCGGCAGAGAGGAAGCTCCAGTGCCACGCCCCCTAGTGCCAGCTCAGAGGCGCCCCTTCACATCCATCCTCGTTCCATTGGTGAAAGCAGGTCACAGGGACAAGGCAGGAGTCAGGGGCAGATCTGCCCATAGAACTGTCATATCAAGGGAAGAAAAGAAACCATGTCAGGGCAAGTAATACGCTCTACCGTGGTCAATGAGAGTCTTCTCCCAGCAGTGGGCCACTGCGCACAGGGGCAGAGGCCTGCATCGACGCGGGTTTGAGTGCTAGCTCCGTGGCTTCTTGGCAAAGCGACCTTGGGCAAACTCTCCGGGCCTTGGTTTCCTCATCCAGAAAATGGCAACACTGACACGCAGATCTTCCAGTGCGGCCGCGAGGGTGACGCTGAGAAGATGTAACATGCCGAGCTGGGTGCCTGGCATCTGGTGAGAACCTAATAGATGCCGGCTGGTGTGTTGTTAGGAAGAATCTATTAAAAACCGTGCCTTCTGGGGACAAGGCATGCAGCAAGGTGAGGGGAGAGGCATCTCAGAGAAATCATTTGAAAATCTCTGCATGGACGGCTCATGCAAAAAGGAAGCCGCTCAGTGACTGACTCATCCACTGAGCTCTGGGAACAGAGAGCCTGCAGGCTGGCGCTGTTCTCCACGGCAGCGCTGACAGCTTGTCGGAGGAGGGATGGCACAAGGTGGGGGGGGGGTGATTTCCTCTCCCACTGCCTGCTCAGGCTCACCCACAGCCCGTGCACACAAAGGTCTCCTTCCTGGAACAGCCCCGGCTGGCGTGCAGCAATGCCGGGTCCCAGGAACAGCCACTCTGCAATGTGAGGACTTAAATAGATGTGGATGGTTCGTCTATTCTCTTCAAGAAAGATATAAGTCCCTCCAAAAACTGCACCGTCCTACAGCATTTTTTATTCTCGTGCCTACCCAAATCAAGCCCCAAGCTGTCGAAAGGGAGAAAATAAGTAATAGGAAAGGAGACCAGCAGAAACCAGACGATCAGACCAGAAGTTGCGCCGGTTATGCGATGGCCTCAGTTGGGTGCCGGGGGAGCGGGTGTGGGTTTGCAGGTCCCCGTGCGGCACCGTGGGGAGGGCATATCGTTTGAAGCCAATTGCATGACCTCAAATCCCATCTCTGCCTCCGGGATATGAGCCCCGATGATCCAGAACCTTCATCAACTAACAGGGGGGATGAGGGCCCCTAACTCCCGGGCTGTCGCCAGGTTCTCATGAGAGACCCCGGCTCCTGCAGCACTTGCTGTGCTGCGGCCACGTGCATTGATTCTCTTTGTGAACGTTCAGCACAGTTAATGTGCACCCCCCTGGCCAAGGTCAGGGCTGTAAGTCCCGGTGGAAGACGGTTTGCTTTGAAGGAGGACCAGGAAGGATGAACAAAACACCAGCATGGACCAAATTCAGCCCAGTGGCCCCGGACAGCTGGCCCTCAGCTTGGAGGCTCAGCATCGATTTGTTTCTCTGTCTTAGGCTGGGTTCCCCCAAAGCCGACCCTGAGAGGAGGATCCCTCTGGAACCAATTTGCTAGGGAATGATTTATTAGCAAGTGTTTCCTGGAAAACCGGAGAGGGGAGCAGGGAAGCGGGACGAAGAAGCCCAGGTGACACCAGGCCTAGAGGGCAGGTTTGGCTCAGGCCTGCCCCCTCCCCTCGGACGGACACAGACACACCCGGGACAGTGAGTGTCATTCCTCAGAGCAGCTCCATCAGGGACAAAGGAGCTGGAGGATTTATCCATCATTGGTCAAGGGTGGCCCCAGAGGATGCAAATTCCAAGGTGTTTCCCGCTCTCCGCGCACGGGCAAGGGGGGGCCTCGGCGGCCGGAGACCTGTCCGTGGGCGCTGGCTGTTGGAGAGAGAGCACGAGGGTGCAGGTGCGCACGGACATGGCAAGGGCATCCGAGGGGTTTGGGCTGAGCACTGACAGCAGCTGGTACAGCATCCAAGGGTGATTGGGTGCCGGGGACTTCCTGGGAAGCCGCCTCCCACCAGATGGCCATGTTTCTAGCCAGAAAACAGAGCCAGCAGCCACTCCAAGTTCTCATGTCCAAGGACCAGCCATGTTCTCCAGGGAGCAAAGGCTCAGGAACAGGGGTTTCGGGGCGAGGATGCACGCAGCGGCGGGCTGACTGGATTTCATGTTGGCGGAGTCCTGGAGTGTCAGTGGTGATAAGAAAAGGAGGGGGTGTTTGTGGTCAGGATCCCCCCTGGCCCTGCCAGCAGCAGTGTAGGGTGGTCAAAGCATTCTGCACTTGGATGTCAGAAGGAGGCAGGTAAAAGCCTGGCTCTTCACGGACCGGCTGTGTAGCTTTGGGCAAAGTACCAGGCCTCTCTGAGCCTCATCACCTGAGATCTGGCTCAAATGACTCCTCCCAGAACCAGCACCCACACCTCGCCTTACAGAGCCAAGGGCTGGCTGCTCTAGCCGAGGGCCTCCCCTATTTTGAGGCTCATCTCCCCAGTCTTTGTGAGGAAAGGGGGTTTGTCCCACGCCACTGCCTCCTTGCCTCACCCCCTTCCTCATGCAACCGCCAGCTCTCTGCCTTCATTTCCCCAAGTGCCACCAGCAGGCTGTGGGTCGTTGCCATGGAATTTTACTCAAGGCTCAGGCAGACTGAAGGGAATTAGGACAGAGCCCAGAACAGGACACAGCTTCCAGTGAGTCCTGAGACCCTCCCCACCCTAGGGGGCTCTCCTCCCTCCCTGCTTCGAGCCCCTCTCTGGTGGGGCCCTCCCAGGGCACTGCCCCCACCCTCCCGCCACGCTGGCGGTCCCGGGATGGTCTCAGGGCCTGGGACCCTGTCACACAGCCCGTGCAGCTCTCTCCCTGCGGCACTGTCTTTACCCCTTTCTTTCTGGTCCCTGCACAGGGACCTCACTTTTCTTTTATTTAACAAAAATAAAACATGGCAAGGGCATCTGAGGGGTAGGGGAGCGGGGAAGCGGGACGCAGAAGCCCAAGTGATCAGGCCTGGAGAGCTCCCCCAGTTTTTCATTTTGTCTTGGTTTTATTTTGTTTCTGTTCTTTTTTTTTTAAGAGGCTATGTGGGATTTTCTCTAAGAAGTGTGGCTCAAACGGCAGCTTGGTTTTAGCAAGAGTGTCCCTTCCCATCCCCTCATTGTAGCTACCATCCCACTACCTCCCTGGCCCCCTCTTCCCAAGCTCCCACTGTTCACTGCATCCCCAGCGCACACACACTGACGGTCTCCCTCCAGCTCTGGACTTCCTCCAATCAAATCACATCTGGGCTGGAGCCCTCCTGCCTCTTTAAGGTGACTCGGCATTTCTCTGCATGGATCCACTTGGCTGGCTTTACGGTTTCACTGGCAGAGGGACGTCTTGTTTCCTTATTTCTGAACTCTTCCAGGCACATCTCAGTGGCCTCCCCGCCCCCATGGGTGCCTGCAGATCGCTTCTGCAGTAATCAGCACCCCTGCTCCCCACTACTGCCTTCCTGCCTTCAGGGGCCACCCCTAGGTTTTACCCCATCATCCCCTGCAAGCTTTGGGATGCTCAGAGGTATTTTAATCCATTTTTATCACGATAAGAATGCATGTTCCTTGCAGAAGAAAAGCAGGAAGTACAGATAAGCAAATATAAAAATCAGCCTTCATCCACCAGGCAGAAGTAGCCTCTGCTAATGCTTTGATCAGGATTCTCCCAGATTCTGTTTGCTGTGAATATACATGCATCCTAGGACTTTCTTGGTGGCAGGTGACAAACTCAAACCCCTTGGTATGGGCTGAATTGTGTCTCCCCTCCACCCTCACATTTAGTTGTTGCAGTTCTAACCCCCCAGAATGAGACAGGGCCTTGAAAGAGGTAGTCAAGGTTACATGAGGTCATTGGAGTGGGCCCTAATCCAGTATGATCGGTGTTCTTATAAAAAGAGAGTAGGACACACACACACACACACACACACACACACACACACACAGCAGGACGACTGTGTGACACAGCCAGGAGCGAGGCCTCGAAAGAAATCAACCCTGCTGATACCCTGATCTCAGACTTCTGGCCTCCGGAGCTGTGAGAAAGTAATGCCTGGTGTTTAAGCCACGTGAGGCTTGTTATGGCGGCAAGAGCAGACTTAGGCTCCCCTCTCACTAGCTGCAGCCTCAGGGCACTTGTCGGAAGGGCCTTACACGTGCAGGCACAGCTGGGATGGACTGGGTGCCGCTGGGCCACTGGAATCAGGTTTTGAAAACCAGCAGGAGCTCACATCTATTTTCAGTTGCTGCTTCTCTCTGGCCCGGTCCTCCCAGAACCAGCTTCCTGGACCTGCGAGGAAAAAGCTCCCTCCTTTCCAACCTAACAGCTTCATCGCCCAGGAGGTACTGAGGGACGGAGGGACCGAGGGACGGGCCTTTGGTGTCACTGCTAGTTTACAAATCCAAGGGCCAGAATCCGAGGGCCAGGCTCTGATTGGCCTGGCGTAGGTCATTGCCCACTCCAAGGCCAACAATAGGGACACCGCAACAGCTCTGCATTGGGCACTGTGCTAAACTCCATTCATTCCACCATTTAGCTTGCTAAACTTGTGGGGTTATTATTATTATTATTATTATTATTACTAGAGGCCCCGTGCACAAAATTCGTGCACTTGGAGAGTCCCTCAGCCTGGCCTGCACCCTCTCCCAGTCTGGGAGCCCTCAGGAGATGTCCTGTTGGGAGCAGGCCTAAGCCAGCAGTAGGACATCCTTAGTGCTGCTGCATGTGCCCTTGACCGGAATTGAACCTGGAACCCTTCAGTCCACAGGCCAACACTCTATCCCTGAGCCAAACTAGCTAGGGCTCAAAGTCTACTGATTTAAATGTTAACCTTATGTACATGTAGCATAATGTTTGACCAAATATCTGGGTACTGTGGCCTAGCCAAATTGACACCTAAAATTAACCATCACAGGTGCTTTCTATAATTATTGAATTCATGATTGCCTCTTTACTTCCTCCCAGTGGTTCTCAACCTGTGGGTCGAGATCCCTTTGGCGGTCGAATGACCTTTTCACAGGGGTCACCTAAGACCATGCTGCATATCAGATATTTACATTACAATTCACAACAGTAGCAACATTACAGTTATGAAGTAGCAACGAAAATAATTTTATGGTTAGGTCACAACATGAGGAACTGTATTTAAAGGGCCAGAAGGTTGAGAACCACTAAGCACACATTCTTTTCTCTCCACAAGAGTAGAAAGCCTGCATTCGGAGAGCAGAGACTGTTTTACACCTTTTCACACACTTTGGCATTTTCTAACGTAATGCTTTGAACAAAATTGACATTAAATATTTGTTGTTTGATGGATAGCTATTAATTTGGTTACTTTGGGAGCCTCAATTTAATTTTTTTTTGGGTGGGGGGATAAAAAATTTGCAGGACCTTAGGAGGAAATGAGTTACTTTTCAAAATCCAAGTTTACAAAATTGTTTAGATAAAAATACCAGAAAAATAGTCCTTTCAAAAATATTTTCTCTTGTTCGTCCAACTCATGCCTTAAAATCAGCCCCCAGCACTGACCTTTGAGAGGACTCTGAATGAGGAATCAAAAGCCCCAGCAGTCTTTCTCTGTGGGATGTAGGAGCTATTCCTCTTACAATTTCTTTCTCAAAATCTTAATCCTAATAATAATGGAAATTATTTATCAGATTAAGACACACATTAATCCTGTCTGAACAACTCGATGTTATCATGTTTAATTTCAAATTTAATTATTTTGGTATTTAATTACAAAACAGTTAATTACTTTATTGTAATTATGTGTCGTCTTAAGTAGAGGGAGGCCAGAAATCCCTGATAACAGGCCACCCTGCGGCGTCACCCTTTCCCAGCGTATCTCCGAGACGCATCAGCCCTGCTTCTTGATTTTCCCGTGGCTTAAGCCTCTCTTTCATGTCCTTTTCAGGTTCTCACATCCTATTTGTTCTTGGACTCATCCTTACGCCCCGAGAACCAATATCCTGAGCCACATTCTGCTGCTCCAAGGGCTTGTTGTTTGATAACATCACCTTGATCATCACTCTGCCTACCTCCGCCTCCTCAGAGCCAGGAGTGTGTGCGTGGTACTTGTAAGGCAGGGGTTGCAAACTTCAATATTTTGAGTATCACCCTGCCTGGAGGCACCTGGCACCAGAATGGGGCAGGATGGATGCTGGTCCTAGCTTTGCCACAGGGCTATGGGATTTGCCAACTTCATTGCTTTGGGTAGAGGGGTCCTAGGGAAGATGCCGGCATGGCTGGTGTGTGAGGGAGCGGGTGGCTCTCCAGGGACCCAGGAAACTGGCTATTTGCCCACTGGCACGGAAGTCTTTTTATATTTTCGCAACTGGTACGACTTTACCAGCAGATCTGGGCTCAGGCAGGTTAAGAAGATGCATGGACCAGGCTGTCATCCGTGTGCCGGGGAAGGTTGGGAACTGGAGAACCCTGCCCCACGTCAAGGAAGCAGCCTGCTGATAATCACATCGAAGCACAAGCAATATTCATTGTTCATTGCAGCTCATTATCATTTTATGACAATACGTTTTCTTTTTTGTTCTGCAAAAGAGACCGGGGCTCCCCTTCTGACTTTAGGTCACTTCAGATTTGTCAGCTGAACAAGTGACTACTGGGAAGCTGCTGGAGGCTGAGATGCGGAGGAATGCACCACCTCCCAGTCTCACGGGGGAGACAGACGCCTAAACAGCTCCTTACAAAATCCCGTGATAAGTGCTTCCAAGGAGCACAGTGGGAGGGGGCTACCTAACCAACCTGGGGCCTCAGACAAGGTTTCCTGTAAGAGAGATTCCAGGGCAAGTTGAAGGTCAAGTAAGAAGAGCAAGGGTATTGCAAACAGAAGTGTAAGACCTGAGTGAGTACAAAGGAGTTGTTCATACAATGGAAGGATTGTGAATTCCTCAACGGGGGATGCCAGGTCCTTTATGACAAAGATTCAATGCTTTCCTTTTTTTTTAAGGCACTTTATAGTCTTCAGAACACTTACAAATACTTTTTTTTTTTTTTTTTGCCTCTCCAAACGCCTTACCTGACAGGAACATCACCAAAAATAGGGAAATAAGAACAAAGCAAATGTCTGAGAAAAGGAGGGTGGATTTCTTCAGCATTCTCAACCCCCTGCCCAGTCCCAGGTATCACACTGACCCGAAAATAGGTTGATTACTCCAAGTTGGGGTTTGTGGTGGAAACAGAAAGTGGCCAGGAACTTTCAAGTTGCTAAGCAATGTCTCGTGGGGTCTAGACTGGACAGGGAAGGTGGACGAAGAATTGTAAGAAAAAGGAGGGTCCGCCCGGCCTCGGTGGCTCAGTGGTTGAGCATCGACTTATGAACCGGGAGGTCACGGTTCGATTCCCGGTTGGGGCACTTGCCTAGGTTGCAGGCTCAATCCCCAGTGTGGGGCGTGCAGGAGGCAGCCTATCCATGATTCTCTCTCATCATTGATGTTTCTATCTCTTGCTCCCTCCTCCCTTCCTCTCTGAAATCAATAAAAATATGTATGTTTTAAAAAGTCTACTGCCTGGAGGAACAGCGTGGCAGAGCTGGGCGGTGGACCACCTGCTGGGATAAAGGCAGTAGTAACAGCCACTGTGTTTCTGGAAGATGCTCAGCATTTAGGTGGGAGATCCAGCTGGGCAGCCCCTAACCAGGAAATGAGCACAGAGGCGAAGCCGGGCCTGACTGAGCCCAGGTGCCCTGCAGCCTTGCCCCCAGGGCTTCCCGGCAGGGGGAGGAGGGGCCACACCTTGTGCAGAGGAAACTGAGCTGGGTCTCCATTGAATTCCTGGATTCGACTAACATTTTTATTGGATTAGATTGGCCTTTGCTGGAGTGGGCTGAATTTAGTGTTCCTGCTGCTGAGTGGGAATGAGAGCTCATTAAAGAAAGTACATGCAATTATTATTATTTTTAAGTGCAGTTGGACTCTCCAAGGCCCCACTTTAATTTGGCCAGGAGCCCTGTCCTTGAGTGAGAACCCCGAGGAGAGCCAAGCAGACTCCAGCTCTTGGACCAATAGGGTTCGTGTGTCTGTGGCTGGACTCGGGAGCCTGGAGCCAACGCCCGGATGTGGTGCGGCGGTGAAAATGCAGATCTATCTAGTGAGAGGCCCGCCGTGCGCCTCCAGCCACGAGATCGTGGGAATGAATGAAATGTCAGCACTTCGAGAGCGTTGTTAAAATATGCTTCACTGCGTGTGTCCATTGTGAACACAGTCCCAGCGTCGCCGTTTGCTGGTTGTTGTACACGTGGGGTGTGTGTGTGGAGTCATGGTTAGGAGCTCAGCTCTGGGATCAGACAAGCTGGATTGAGACCCAGCTGTCCCTCAGCAGCCCTGTGAGCTTGGGGGAGTTCCTCTCACCAGCCATGGCTCTCTCGCTGGAAAGTGAGGATAATCCTGCCAACCTCACTGGGCCGCTGTGGGAATCCAACCCCCAGCCATCGCCCACCACCTTCACACACACATCCGCCTTGTGAGGGTTCTTCTCTGCTCAGCCCGGCCCCAAAGTGGGTCCAGTTCCTGCCCACACCCTCAGGGAGCCTAACTCTATGGACTCCTCCGGGCTCCTGGCCCTCGGGCCTCTGGGTGGCTTGGCCCACGGAGGCCACAGAACTTGTGGGGAGAGGCTGGGGCCGTTCTCCCTGCCCTGACTCTGCCCACAACTGGGCCTCTGTGCTGGCTCCAGCTCTTAAAGGGGCCTGGTTCCCCTCTTTAACTTTTCAGGCCTCAGGTAGGAATAGCCACCCTCTGGGGTACTCGGGGCGGGGAGGGGGCGGTTCAGCCTTCTTTAGGGGTCTGTTTACCCCATCCCAGGGATCTGTGAGTGGTCCCTTTAAGTCTTGCAACAGGACCATCAGGGAAAATTCTTTTTCCTACCTCACCCTGGGTGATACATTCCTAGATTATCATTTAACTGGCATTTTCTTAAACACACTTGCATTTTTAAAATTTTAAGTGGTTTTTTTTTTTTTAGGAATATTATATCTCCATGTCATTGTGGACTTGATATGCTGGTTTTAACCTCTCTAATACTCACTGAAATAAACACAACTTTTAAAATAAAAGTGTTTGCCATGTTCCACCTAAAATCCTCTCTTTACCCCCCAGCACCCCTTGGGAAGGGCCGAGTCCCTCCACGTGAAGTTCTCGGCTCAGGGGCGCACACTTCTGTGCCGTCCTTAAGACAAGGACCCACATTGTCACATGGTGGCGACTCCCAACGTGTGGCAGGTGCGCACCAGGCAGGAACATGTGCCTTCTGCACTGTCTACACCTTTCACACGAATATGACATACCTTCCCGTCACAGAGAGAGGATGGGTGCCTCCTGCGGTGCCCGCTGGCTCCCCCAGAATCCTCCTCTCTCCCCTGCAGAAAGGGCAAGGAGTTCATTCCGACAGAGAAATTACCTGCGGTCACCCCCCGGGGAAACAAAGTCTTTCCAAAGCCCATCTTCAAATTACAAGTATTTCAAAAATAAATTTGATGGAATCTTGCTGGGATTTTCATACCGAGAGGCTGAAGCGTTAAGACAGAATATATCACTCTTTGTTAAAAAATAGAAAATGGCCAGAAAGCTGGATTCAACCTCTTAAGCTCCCTTTCTCCTTCCTCCTGCCCCAGCCCCACCTACCACACCTTCTGGCCACACATACACAGGCACACTCACACTCACACTGACACTCACACACAGGTGCACACTCGCACCCCTGCACCCCAGGCCCGCCCCGCCCCTCCCAGCCTCAGTGGCAGGACGGCTGGTCCATCTCCCTGCCCTTCAGCGCCAGGGAGCTTGCTGCTTTCTGCACAAATTGCCTTGGGAACAAAGCAAGTTGGCCTGTGAGAGGGTTTTGCCAGATCTGCTGGAGCAGTGCCGCTCAGGATCAAGCAAGACTGCGGACAAAACTTACTTTTAAAACATCTTTTTGCTATTTAAGTCGCAGCAGATGAGGAGCTGAACTGAGATGTGCAGAGGGGTGCCCTGCTGGGTGCCCTGTAACCTCCGCTTGGTTACGGGCCTGGGCTGGGAAAATGACTTTAAGAAAAGAAACACTTTGGTCATTGGAATTTTTTTTATCTTTTTTAGTCGGAAGCAAGCCTGTGTTGTGTCCAAATGCCAGTACCTCCTCTGTGCAGAGGTGAAGACAGCCATGTGGGTGTGCTTGCTAATGCAACAGAGAAGCCTGGGAAACTCCTACACGCCCCCTGTCAGTGGGGCATCTCTGATCCTGCCAGATGGAGGTAAGAGGACCATGGACCCCCCAAGTCCACAGTAAGGGGTCAAGCCCCACATCCTTCACAGCTGTCTGCAAATTCTCAGCACTTATATCCCTTCCCAGACCCCCTCCCTCTGGAATCCAGGATGCTGGCCCCTTCACCCCTTAGTGGCCTAGATGCAAAGTATCAGCCCCTTTCACTGATTTCCATAAAATAATCCACTCTTCCCTGGTACCCCTTTTCCCCCACATAATGCCCCCAGTTTAACACACACACACACACACACACGCACGCGGCCCCCCACACACACATGCGCACAGGGCTTAAGGCACAGGGGGTGTATTGCAAAAAGGCCTCAACTCTTTATTTCAATGGGGAGCCTTTACTCCATTCATTCCAGTACTCCAAGGACATAATGGGTTTTTACATAACTAAAGTCCTTATAAGAGAAATCCCTAATTACTGGTATATATAAGATGAAAAATATAGACTCTTACTTAAAACACCAAGTCATTTATTTCAATAAGTAAGGAAACTTTCCAAGTTTCTTATGCACCTTGAATTCCTCCAGCAAAGTACAGTGTTAAAGTACCTTCAGTTTGAGGGTAAAAGACAGCAAAGGAACAAAAACAAACCAACCCCTACAACCAATACTGTGAACGGAATGTTTGTGTCTTCCTGGACCCATATGACGAAGCCCAAATGTGATGGCGTTTTTGAAGGTGAGTTTTTCGGGAGGTTAATTAGGTCACAAGGATGGAGCCCCATAATGGGATTCATGTCCTTCTCAGAAGAGGAAAAGAGCTTGCCTTTTCTCTCTCTGCCACGTGAGGACATAATGAGAAGGCAGCCGTCTACAAACCAGGAAGGGAGTCCTCACCAAGAGCCAAATCAGCTAGCACCCTGTCTTGGCCTTCTTCCCCATGTAATCATATCACATGTTTTGTTAAACCAGTATTCAATGAATATATTATTTTACTAAGAAAATCTTGGTCAAGCTGCTCCCGGAAGGCATTACATGCCCTGTAGTACATGGCTTTTTGTTTTCCCTGGAGTTAATAATTGGCTTTAATTTTCTTGCATGATTTCATATACCCATCACTAATTCGCCCCACCGACTCTCCAGAAGAGATGTAAAATTCTCCTCAGTGTGTTCAAACACATCAGTTCCAGAGCTATTTTGGAGATGTCCTTCCTTGAGATGTCCTTCTTCCTGCTCCAGTCTGGGCTGGAGACTCCCCATCCATGCTGCCCGTGGTCATCCTACAGCTTCACTCACCAAGCCTTGAATTCCCTTGGTCTTTCTTTTGTGATGAACCCATTTTCCAGACCTTATGGCTTCCTCGTTCTGTGTTAATCTCCTTATTTTGGTGTAGCTCTACAAGCATCCAGAAACGACCTTGGGTTGCTTGACTGCGTATAGAGTTTTCAGCTGGAAATATGTTTTCCTCAGCATTTTAAACGTCTCGTTCTCTCATCTTCTAGATTCCAGTGTTGCTGAGATGATTCATGCCACTCTGACCTCTAACCCTTTGCGTGTGACCCCTAATCAGTTATTCCTGCCCCCAATTCTCCCAGAGGGGAGTTCAGGATCTGCTCTGTATTCCCAGAATATTTAAATTTCATGAAAATGTACTTTGGGTGGGTCCCCCTCCTCTTTGTGAAAAATTCGTTGTGCTGGACACTTCCTGGGCCTGTTCAGTCTGGAAAATCATGTTCTTTAGTGTTGGGATACTTTAGAAGATGATGCTTTTCTCTCTCTCATTATCTTTGTTGTCTGTGAACGAGCACAGTTTATTTAATACTGGACTTCTTGTATGGACCTCGTGTTCTTTAGCACGTTCTGAGAGAGACTTGACCTTGGCCCCATCTTTCAGTGCCATGGTATTGGTTTTGGTTTCCTGTTTCCAGGCCTCTGCTGGCCTCCGTGTGCTCCTGTCTCAGGGATGTAGTCAGTGTCCTTCTCCCTGCAAGAGAAGGACAACGCTACCTGTTTATATGGTTTCTTTCCTTCTCATTTGTTTTGACATTTGCTTTTCCGTGTTGAAGTTTTTTTCTGATCGTGCTGTCCCTTTCTATTAGGAAGGTGGCATCGAAGGTCAACTGGAAGGTCTTCATGTGGGGACAGGCTTTCCAACTGGGTGTCACTAAGAATGGTCAGGCCGGGTCCCTACTGTTCCTTTGGGAAAGTCTCCACAATTCAGTACTTTTGGTCTTTTCTCTGGGTTCTGGCTGCTGAATGTAAGCCTGGCAACCAGCATTCTGGTAGCCTACGTGGGAAAGAGAGGACTGAAGTGGGGATGAGGCAGCACAATGTCCCTTAATCTCATTTCTATCGGGGGCCTCAGCTCCACCCCAGCTATGCCTGGCATCTCGGGACTGGAAGCTGCCTGGGGTCAGTTTCTCCAGAGGAACAGTTTCTGCTGGGACAGGGAAGGGCGTGGGCCCAGGTTGTGCGGGGCAGGGACTTACCTGGTCTTCAGCCAGACATACCGGTTCTCTTTTCTCCCAGCCTCCACTTACCTCCACTTTCAGAGCTGCCTGGCCCTTCAATTCCTGAGTCTAGGGGTCTGCAGGCCGCATGGG
Organism: Myotis lucifugus; assembly: GCF_000147115.1. Taxonomy (NCBI): domain Eukaryota; kingdom Metazoa; phylum Chordata; class Mammalia; order Chiroptera; family Vespertilionidae; genus Myotis; species Myotis lucifugus. The sequence continues at coordinate 758,335 of NW_005871367.1, forward strand.
CTTGAGTGCTGATTGGGTTTCACTCCTTCTCTTTGTCCTCGCAGGTGTCTCCCCCAGATATTGTTTGAGTACAGGTCGGGTAATGAGTTTCTCAGGAAGGGGGTTCCCTGCACTCTCTCTCTGGCCCCTCCTCCCAGCCCTGCGGGGTGGGTGCTAACATTGGCTCCATCGGGAAAGTGGGTAGGTGATCCCTGAGGGCACACTACCAGGGTTTGAACCCCAGGGCCCTTGCCCTGGATAATCATATTAGGCGGCCTCATGGGGGTGCAGAAGCAAAAGATGGCGGACAAGGTATTAGAGGAGCATGATCCTGGGAGCTCCTCTGACTGTCTGCCATTGGCTTCAGTCTTCTATTGCGTCTGAGGGTGAAAACTGGTCACACAGAAGTTTTAGAGCACGAGGGCCGTTGGGGAGAGCTGTGGCTAGAGGAGTCAGAAACTGTGGAGAAGGGAGCGAACTGTGCCGGCCCAGGCCCTCCACCGGGTTCCAGACACAACTTGAAGGAGAAGCACCCTGAGATCGGGGGTTTTCAAAGCAACGGCACATTGTGATCATCTGGGGAACCTTTAAAAATCCGGGTGCTCAGGGACCCCCCTCCCCAAACCAATTAAATCCCCCGGAGGTAATTCCTGACAGGTTAACATGGCGGTGTGTGGGCAAGCTAAACAGCCACCTCAGAGGGTAAAGGAAAGTTGAACTTATTCAAGGAAAGGGTGTGGGAAATGGAATATCCAAAGGGAAGGGCTGCTCGGCACTCAGCCGAGGGGACATCGGGTCGATGATGGCAGCATCCAGGCGCTGGAGTTCCATCCTTATGTCATCACTGGCGGGAAGCTCTTGTGGTCAGCGGGTATGGGGGCTGAGTTGGTGGCTTGGAGTGGGGGTGAGAGTGTGCGATCTGGTGTCTTTAGGACAATAGGACAGTTTCAGTTCCTTGTATGGTCTGAGTCCTGGTGTCCAGCAAGCTTTTCCTGGTCTTTGTTTTCCTACGCCTGGAAGCTTACAAATGGCCGTGAAGGACTGTATTGCCCTATCGTCCTAACAATTCCCGCGTGCAGAGAGGTTAGATGCAGTGCTGCAGGTCAGGGCTGTGCACCGGAGCGTGCACCGGAATTCCCTGGGGGTCTTGTTAAAATGCCGATTCTGATTCACTAGGTCTGCCGGTTCCCAGCTGCCGCTGCCGGATGACCCTGAGCAGCTACAACAGTAGGAAGTTCTTTCCTGGGAGGTCGCCTCCAAGGTAGGCATTAAGGTGTTCACTTCACAGTTAACTTCTTTTCCATAATTACTCTAAAAGCTCACGCATTGCAGAAGGCGATATAAATTCTGTCACAGAGCTCTTCTAAACAATGCAAGGAGAATATCAATTAGCAAAGGCTCTTATGCTTTTAGAAAGTGTAGATGGTACTGAAGTTTCATGAAAGGTAGGGGTGGTTTCATGAACAACCAGCTAAGCCCCCCAGGAGTCCCCCATCTCGGAACGTCCAGGGGCCACCACACCTCTCTGCAACTGGCTGTCCACCCAGCTCCTCCAGCCTCTTTCCTGCTGAGGCCCCTTCCAGGGCCACACACAATCCCTCTCATCCAATGAAAAAGAATAACCTACTCTCTCCCCTGAACGCACCTACCTTAAGGACCCAAACAAACACAGTACTGGAAAATGGATTTGTTAAATATTCCCACTTCATTAGACCATGAAGAGAAATTGGAGTTTACAGAAATAACGATGCTTTGTGCATTTCTGTAAGATGATTCAACAATTTCAAATGCACCCCAAGGGGTCCAAGCATTCAGGGAATTTCTGAGGCTCTAAAATGACCTTTCTATGTGTCCGGCCTTCCTCCCACCCCCACCTGGCCTCTCATATTCTCTGCTTTTCTCCACTAGCGGACAGGAGTATCACATATCAAAGAGAAAAAATAGTTCCAGAGGAAATCTGGACTGCCCTTACTTTATAAGTTGGGTTTAATAATTCATCCACAAGAGAATTTTTAGCAACAAGGTTCGCATATATAAAGGGAACGTGCCTCCCCTAATAGGCCTCTGTTCCTCTTGCTGCAGTGCTGAGTGGGGAGGAAAAAACGCCAAACGGTCCAAGTACATCTCCCAGATTCACTAAGGACAATGTGGACTCCAGCCCTGTAGGCAGAAGTGATTGTAGAGCCAGCTTTGCAAGGAAAGGAATTTAAACCACACCCTAAAAGTCTCCTCTTTGTCACTGCAGACATCCACCTAGAGGTCACGGGGACACACATGCATATTCCGAAAACGGCTGCAGATTGTAGATCCGTTCACTTCCTGCTCATAAAACACCACCTGCCCAGAGCCCACTATCGCTTCAAATACCAAACCAACAGCACCAGCCTTGTAAGGCAGACAGTGTCTGGTTTGGGGTCTGAAGCTACACACACACACATGCACACACACACACGCACACACATGCACACACATGCACACGTGCGCACACACAGAGCTATTTAGAATGTCAAGAAAATCAGTCCTTCACACAGCGGCACTGCTCACGCGTGACAAGCTGACTTTAAATATTTGTGACTCCAACTTGCTGATATGGTGGGGGGAAGGGAAGCCGGTAGAATGAAAGGGAGAGAAAATTAGCAGAAGCCTCTAATTGCCCAGGTTTGCTGCCCTGAATATTTCTGCAGCAGCTCTGCGGCAGGCAGCGCGTCACTGTTTTCAGACCTGACAATGGGGAAGTTGCCAAGGAGCCAAGGCCCAGCGAAAGAAGCAATTAATACCTCCTTTTTCATGTTATAGACAGCAGCTGTCTCCCTGCCTTAAAAAAAAATGGTTTGAGAATGAACTTTCCTTCTTTCTTTCCCCCCAAATGTTCCTATTTTACCATGTCCTTTCCAGAACTCCCTTCAGTCGGGAGAGCAATGAATTCACTGAATTTCCTGAATATTTCAAAAATCTGTAATCATGTAAAGTCTTGCTCTTGAAACCCAGCCAATACCAACAACATGACCTAGGAATTTTTTCCTTTAAGGATGTAATCTGGTTGTTAATAAAAATTCTCTTGGGCATGGGGACCCAGAATTGGGAAAGGAAATGGACATATTCAACCTACCCACAGGTGTGCGGGCCTAGCCCACCTTGCTGGAGGATATTGATCCCTTTCAAGGCGTGTCATTTTTTGACCTGGCAATTCTATTGCCAGCCGTTTCCTAAGGGAATAGCAATGATGTGTCTAAGGTTGCTGCATTCTGGGGTTCATTTATAACAGCAAAAGTTGGGGAGCAAGCTTGATGTCAAAAGATAAGGCTGGTGATTACTTAAATTATGGCCAGTTCATACCACGAAATACTGTGCAGGCATTAAAAAGAGTTGCAGAGAAACATTTGATGATATGGGGAGATGTTCGTAATATTTTGTTAAAGAAGAGTGTAAGACAGAATGTACATGATTAGATAGTTTTACTTTCTTTTAATATATCAATTTGAATTTATTATAATATAGATGCTTAGAAAAAGTGACTGAAAGGATTTTCAACAGCATATGGTATATGGGGGGGAAAGTGCTGAGATTATGGGGAGCTTTTAGTTTCTTTGTGTTCTCATACATTTTCTAAATATAATGCATCACTTACAGTCAGGAAAATAATGTCAGAAAGAAGGAATCAAACATGTTATGAAAATATATGCATTGTTAGCTTTAAAACAAAAGATGCTATGCGGAATCAGTTTAAAACGCAGGCGCGGTTGATTTGATCAGGTACCATTGGAGAGATCTCATTTTGCTCAGCCGAAGTCGGTGACTTCCATGCTGTCGGTGCCCTGGTGAGCTGCCTCGGGGTTTTAGAGGAACTGAAATGATGGTGTTTTAGATGCAGGGAGGTGAAACGGGTCCCTTATTCAGCCTAGCCTTTCAAACAGCCTGGGGGCTCTCGCGCTGAAGAAATAAGGAGTAGCGGGTGGAGATGTAGAGTGTGGAGCCGCGCTGTCTGTGCTCTCTAGCTGGGGGGCCACTAAACCTCTCTGGGCCTCACTCCCTCATCCGGAGATTGGACATAATAGTCGCACCCACTTTCCTGGGAGGTTGTTGATTATATGAGTTCATCGGAGTAAAGTGCTTAGAACAGGGCCTTGACGCAGAGGAACTGACTGTGGAGTCAGTAAATGTGAGCTTCAATGACAAGCTGGAAATCTCACCTCTGGCCCAGCAGAAGCGCCTGAACCCCGCCCCAGCGCCCTGTGCTGCGGGCCCCTGACCTCCGTTCCAGGTGGGGCCCACGTTTGGAGCAGAAACAATGCGCGCGCGCACGCACCCACCAGGCTCCACGCGCGCCCACACCCAGCGCGCACCCCCGCCCACTGTGCGCGCCCCCGCAGCTCTGCAGACGTCCTGCCGCCGCAGGTCCGCCCCTGCCCCGCGGACCCGCTGGGGCTTCACAGGCTGATCTTAAATGTTTCTTCCTCTCCCCAAACACCAGGCGCCGGCAGAATGAAAAGGAAAAAAGAAATTAAATGGAACAGACCCTTCCACATCCCGCCGCCACGCACAGCCAGTGGCTGGCTTCCCAAGCGCTTTCTCAGGGGCACTCTGTGGCCCGGAAAAAGCCAGGACAGGGAGGAGCACAGCGGGCGAGAAGGAGAGGGGCGGGTTCACGAAGGGGGAGTGGGAGCGGAAGTGCCCTCCTTCTGTTGTCCCCACCACCCCACCCCGGAGACCCCAGCTCGGGTCAGGGGTACCAGCCGCTCCGGCCCCAGGGCCCAGGCTGGAGCTGGAAGAGGCTCTTTGCTTCCCAGCAGGGCCCCAGCCACACCCTCAGGGGACCGCAGTGCAACCCCGCACTCCTCTTCCTGCCTCCCCTGGACAGCAAGGTCAGCCCCAGGTGTCACCTCCTTTGTCGACGTCCCAAGAAGGCCTTTTTGAAAGAAACCTGAGTTTTCCATTGAGAGCAATTATATGACACATAGATAATAATTTTCCTGTGTGTGTTTTGTTTTATGATGGAAACAAAAATCTTTAAAGTTTTCTTATGTATCCTCTGCAATGTGTATTTAAATCCTGAATGCAAAAGCTTCATTTTAGTTGTGATTGCCTCATGAATTTGACTAATTGCATAAACTTTGAAAAAACAAAAACAAAAGCAAAATGATCAGGTAAAAGCCCACTAAGTATTTTGTAGCTCTTGATCTTGTGTTTGCAATCAAAAAAAATTTTTTTTTACCATTTTCTTTCTTTTTTGTCCATACGCCAGTCTCACAGAAAATGTACCCTTCCTTTGGAGCTGATTTGACCCTACTCCCCCTTTGGCAAAACTTTTATTTGCATTTCCCTTGTGCTTCCAACAGATCTGTGTATTATCAACATGCCTAACTTTTGGCAGCAGCCTCATTAATTATGTCAGCAGAGAGCTGGCACTAGGACTCCGCGGCACCTGGTAATGCCTGCTTCCTCCCTGCCCCGTCTTTGCCTTTGGACCCCCAACCTACCATCACAGCCCTCATTTCCCCTCACCTTCCCAGCCCCCACCCCACTCCCTGGCTGCAGACTCCCCACTTTCCACTCGGCAAAGGACAGACATGAGGTCCCAGAAGAATGACACAGCAGAACTCACGAGTATTGTTTGGCCTCAAAGAGAGATTTTTCGGGTCTACATTCAGGCCCTCTGGACCTCTTTGATAAACTTTTGACAATAGATGCCACTTATTGGATGCTTACTAAGTATCCTGTGCTTTAAAAAAAAAAAGTGGATTACTTCATTTAATTCCTAAAACAAACCTAGAGGCCATTTAACGGAGGGCCAGGGGTTGGGCTTTAATATATCTTTGGTCGCTAGAGCATGCCATGACAGGAGGCAGCCTCCTCTCTTACAGCACACGGCAATGCCGGCAAAAAGTGGCCGGTGGTCCAGCGGCATGAAATCTGCAAATCACTTCAAAAGTTAAATAGCAAGTAATGAGGCTACACAAAAGGTCCAGAAAGCCACCTCTGATTTGGCTGATACAGGCCAGCAAATATCATTGTCAAAAACAAAGCAAAAAAACCCTAATTATGTTTCTATTTTTAGTTTCCCAAGCTTCTGTGAAAGTCCGAGATTCTGGACAGTAGTTTCCCCTTCAGGCCTAGCTACATGCCTTGCCCAGTGACAAGGTAAATTGGGCACGAGCGGTTGTTTTTGCAAATATTACTACTAATTGTAGTAGCGCATCATCATTCAGGCCACCACTTTCCCTTCCCAGCAGCATCTGGCATCCGGGTCAACAGTGGAGGGCTCGTCCCACCTGAGGACTGCAGGGGCCACCCCCTTGAAACGGCTCCGTGATCATGAGGAGCCCCTTGGCCAAGAGGAGGGCTCAGCCATTACTCAGATGCATTCATAAAGCGTCATCCTATTCCAGGCACTGAGCCGGGGCATGGCAGACCAATACACGTGGTCTCCATTCTGATTTTACTTCAAATTAGGTTGTAAATAAATCAGAGCAGCTGACTCCTGGGGCAGACGGAAGCCAGGGATGAGGGACAGTTGGTGTCATGTTAGAGAAAGCGGAAAGGTTCCCGAGAGAGAAGAGGAGACCTAAGGAAGGGATGTTGTCATCAGTTACCAAAGGCGAAGAGACCCTCTCAGGAGTAGGTAGGACAGGTGCCTTGTCATTACTGCAGGGCAAGGCAAATGGCTTATCGTGAGTGACATTATTCTTTAAAGTTACCCACTGGTGATACGCTTGATATGAAAAATTCAAACCCTATAGAAATATGAAACAGTGGCATCGGCCCCTTCACTGTTCCCTACTCTCTGGGGACACCTATTGTGGACAGTTTAGTTTGAACCAAAGGAACCTAGAGCTTCTTTCCTGAACATGACAGAAAAAAAGATTTCCAAGGAACGTGGCCCAAAGGGAAACTGAGACACAGCTGTGGAGTCTTGCTGGCTGGGGCACAGCATCCTTCTTACTCATGCCTTATCTTTGACTCCTGCTACCTTCCTTGGAAGAAAAGCCCAGATGGTAATATTTGCTTGTCGCATGGAATCCAGCTCCCGGTGACAGTCACCAGGCAAACCAGCACTCTATCCTCTGGAGGAGGCGTTAACACGTTCTGGTTAGACGCCAAGTGTGCTCATCTGGTTGCTGCCAGAGTCAAGCCTTTGCCACCATGAATGTCTTTGTGTTAAATTAATTCATCAAATTAGGGACGTGCAGAACCTCGGGGAATAGAATTGGTATGTTTTAAAGCAAGGAGGGGAAACGTGGGCTGGTGAACCAATGCCCGGGGTGAGAAATGGTAATAGAGGAGCCAGAATTCTGGAGGGAATTTGAAAAGGAAAGGAGGCTCAAGAGAGAGGCTAAGTTCAAGGCATAGACTTCACTCATTCCAAGAGTTTGCCTTGCAGCAGACACAGTCATCATTAGAGTACGAAGTTAGATTTGGGTTAATTTTTATTCATTTGTATCAGCACAGACCTATCAAAGGACTCGTCCTCTACACACCCTGCTCCAGATCCTTGACCTTGAAGGGATTTGAACAGGCCTTGAAGGCTGAGTAAGGAGGAGGGGCCTTGCCAGCTCCCTAACATCCATTGTCCCCTGCGCGGTCCGTGGTAGAAGAGACTGCACGGCCCAGCCCACCTTGTTCAGTGTGGCCATGGAGGGCAGTGAGTGGAGTGACGTGTGCGGTTTCTCTGTAGCTCCCTCTGTTTCATGCTGGCTTTCCCCCAAACAGACACTGACACAAAGATTTTGAGTGCACGTTGTTTATTTGAGAAGGTGATTCCAGGAAGCATGAGTTCTTTTATGCCTTTGAGCATTTTTTCATAATGAAGTGTGATTTTGCCTCTTTAACATTTATATCAGACTATTTTTTTCTACTTTTCTGTATGCTAAAACACCTCCATAATAAAATTTGTTATGGGACGTGGGGGGTGGGTGGGTTGTAAATCTGTGACAGTCTAGGTCTTCTAAGAAGTAGGTGCCAAGGTGAGATTATATTAGGAGATTTTATTAGGGGGAACCATCCATGTGAGGGTCAATGGTGAGGGAGCCAGGTGAGGCTGGGAGGGCCATCAGACCACCAGGCAAGTCTGACCCTGAGTGAAGGAGAGCAAGTCTGAGACTGCCCACCAGTCTAAGGAAGGGCCAGCAAAGCCACCTGGGAATCCTCCAGCCAGGACAGCATCAGAGGCGCCTCCTAGGGAAGATCTGCTTTCGGGCGCCTGCTGCACAAAGCCATTGACACGGCATGAATGCACCATGGACATTCTCACACGTCTTTCCCAGAAACCATAGCCACTCACTCCTCCTTGGAACCTTTCCATCAGAGTTGCTAACAAACTGATTGGGATTACGCTTTCTCTCTCCCGCCACACTTTTCTCCTGCCTCCCGCCTCCTTACCTGCTGGAGAATTGGAAAAGGTGTGAAATGCCCACAAAGCGAGGAACACAGAACAAGCGATTCGAGGAAAAAACAGACAGAACAAATCATTATTCCCCCCCCCGCCCCCAAAGGACACACTACCAAGTCCCTAATTATAACCATTTCTCTTCTTTACAACTTTATGTAAGAACGTATGCTCAATAAAAAGAAAAAAGACTGTTAGAAAATACATCAAAGCAATAACTGGCTGTACTAAGGTGGAGGAATTATGGGTATTTTTCTTTTATTCCTTTGAACATTTTTCCATAATGAAATGTGATTTTTGCCTCTTTAACGATTATATTAGACTATTTTTTCTACTTTCCTGTGTGCTAAAACACCTCCATAATAACAGTTGCTTTAAGTGTCAACACAATTGTTCCTCTTACTCTTTCCACCTTTGCTACTTTAATATCCTCAGCTTCCTGGTCTTCCCTTCATATCCTTTCACTTTCTCCCTGCCACCAAAAATCAAAAGATACCATCAGCTCCGAATCCTTGGTGGTCCATTAGGACGCGTGCCATCTTGGGCGGATGGAAAGCCTTGGTTTTCCTGGGAGCAGGTCACTGATGGAAGGGGTCATGATGGTGGCCCGTCCTGAGGCGAAGCTGGAAGATGGAATCTGGTCTGAGTTTACATTTGGCCCCTGAAAAAAATGTCACTTCCTGCACAAAACCAACTAGCAGTCATCAGATCTATGTCTTCTTCTCCCTGGGAACAGCAGCGCCACATCTCCCAGGTTCCCTTGCAGTTCATATCCATGGGAGAATTGCAGCCACTGGAATATGAGTGGAAGTGATTGCGCCATTTGCAGAGCTCAATGTGGAAGGAGCCTGGGTCCCTAATCACCACTTGGAGAGGGGATGCCCACCCAGCAGAACAGCCATTCTGGACTTGACGTGGCAGAGAAATAACCTTCAGTTGTGTTAGGCCACTGATGTTTGTTACAGCAGCAAACCTACCACAGCCAATCCACTGTTAATCTCGCTTGTCTGCCAAGCTGGCCTTGTAACCACACTCTAAACCCTCGTATCCTGAGCTGAATTTGACAGGGAGCAGCGGCTCTCCACTCTTGAAGACTTGCAATGTTCATATTACAATAGGGAGATATTGCCCTTGATGTTCCCTAGGAAATCGCAGAACATCCTCCAGGTTACTGTACTTTCTCCTGTTGAAGGAGCTTTGGATAGGGAGCCTATATTCTCTGTCCCTAATTATCAGTAGGATGATGCACGAATCACTCAACTCCTACGACTCTCGGGAAATAGCCAGTTCCTTTCAGAGAGAGGCAATAACACCTAGAGCTGAAGGTAACTATGGTGGAGTGAGAGGCTGAGCACTGTTTTTAATGTTACCAGTCATATTTTATTTATTAATTTTCTTTTACTAAGTTTATTGGGGTGACTGGTTAATAAAATTATCCAGGATTCAGGTGTACAATCCTATAATACATCATCTGTCTATTGTATTGTGTGCTCACCACCCCACGTGAAGCTGAGCTCCTTTAACAGGTTAACTCATTTCATCTACACGGGCTCCAACAAGGTGGTGATATTATCACCATTTTGAAAAGAAGAGAAACTAAGGCACAGGGAGATTAAAACACTGCCCCAGGCCACAGCTAGTAAATGTCAGATTCAGACTTAAGTTATCTAATTCTCCAGCCAGAAACGAAGTTCTGCGGATTCTGAAATGCTGAGATTTGCACCAGAATGAAACGCGCTGTGACAGCCGTGCTCCTGGTGCTGGCCTTGTGAGGTGCCTGCACTTGGTGGCTTCCTCAGCTCCTCGCTTGCTCCCATGTGCCTTTGACATCCACCTTCTCCCCTGGACAGCTCCTGCTCTGGAAATTTACAGCAGTGCAGGGGATGACATGATCTCCCTCTTCCTTGATCTGCTTAATCTGATTAGACACAAATTGTAATATGCCTTGATTCGGAGAACTTCCCCTTGCCAAATTAAGTCCCCGGAGATCTCCCACACACAGACCTTGATTTATGAACACCAGACTCTCAGTCCTCGGTGATTTTCTCTATTGAAACCATGCAGTGCCAGCTCTCAAGCAAAAGATAGAAATCTTTGTTTCCTGTGAATTCAGGGGATTCAGGGACCCTCAAAGGTCATGTGTTTCAGATGCAGAGTAGATCACCTTGACTTTACTCACCAGAATAACTATTATAAAATGACAATCAGACAAAGCCTGGGCTTTGATAGGACAGCTGGCTCGGTATTGAAAGACTCGTAAAATTATCTGTTCTGACTGTTTTCAGTAATTCAGCATTTCTCTTACAGAATGCCTCATCTACTCTGAATTTCTCCAGCTATGATACACGGTACACCTTCCTGGAAATCAGGACAAAACTCACTCTGTTCCTAACACTATCCCAAACAAACACGATCTACTTACCTTTCCATCCCCATTTTATGGATAAGGAAACTGACAGTCCGACAGGTTAAGTTACCTGTTCAAGGTGTGGTAGGCAGAATAATGGCCCCAGAGACATCCATGTCCTCATCCCCAGGACCTGTGAGTGGTTGCAAGCCAAAAGGGACACGGTAGGGGTGATGAAGTTGAGGATCCTGAGATGGGGAGATCACCCTGGAATATCTAGTGGACCCAACAGAATCACAGCAGTCCTTATAAGGGGAAGAGAAAGTCCGGAGAGTCCGAGAAGCAGTACGTGCCAATAGCAGTACGGGTCAGGGTGATGCAGGGCACAAGTCAAGGACGACAGGGACAGCCTTGCAGAGCAGGAAAAGCAGGGCAGTGGATTCTCCCTGGAGCCTCCAGCAGGAACACAGCCCTGTCACCTCGTTTTAGAAGCATGACCTCCAGAACTGTCACATGATACATTTGTGTTGCCTTAAGCCACAAAATTTGTGATGGTTTGTTCCAGCAGCCTTGGCAAGCTGCCACCCACGGTCACAGGGATGTTGAGTGGCAGAGGCAGGATTTGAACCTTGTTCCCTGTGACTGCTCTCTCTTTCTAGGTAACATGGCCTTGGAATTTAAATATATGATGTTTTAAATATAATTTTTATATTACAGTAAATATGATATTAAGAAACAAAATGTAAAACCAAAATGATTTTTTAAATATATTTTTATTGATTTTAGAGAGGAAAGGAGAGGGAGAAAGAGATAGAAACATCAATGATGAGATAGAATCATTGATTGGCTTCCTCCTGCACGCCCCACATTGGGGATCGAGCCTGCAACCAGGGCATGTGCCCTGACCGAGAATCAAACAGTGACCTCCTGGTTCATAGGTCAACGCTCAGCCACTGAGCCATGCTGCCCAAATGATTTTTTTTAAGATAAAATGTGAGATGTCAAAACAACAGCAACAAAAAACCACAGTAGACCAAAGGAACAGAATTGAGGACATAGAGGTGGCCTTGTCTTTCTATGGTAAGCAGGCACAGTGATGAAGGTGCCACCACAGTCATGGGGAATGGGTGGATTGTTTAGTTCATGGTGTTGGGAAACTAGAATTTTTTAAAAGATTAATTAAGTATATGTGTAAGAAATAAGGAGAGCCCCCAAATTCAGGGATCCTGATAGAACACAGAACATACTCAGGAGTCAGGCAGCAAGGCAATATCTTGACTTCTGCAGGAGGGTGCGCAGCACATGGTCTGGGAGCACATGCACACTGAGCAGGTGGTCTGCTCGGCTTTTTAATCCTGACTCACATGCCCTGTCCCTCACTCTTGATTGGAGCTCAAGCAAACAGGCTTTCGTGATTGGCTAATTTGAAGGGAGGGGTTGGTTTCAAGAGGGTGGCCCCCAGGGGAGCTGCAAGTCATGCGGCCAACACAGTGGCTGTCTAAACTGTTCTTTGACAGAAAAGATGACTTGTTTATAAAATAAGCTGAGAAGGAAGACCCCAGACTGATTAAAGCTCTAAATGCAGAAAGGAAAATAAGAAAGCCAGAAGAAGAAAATGTATGAGAATATCTCATAACCAAGGAATGGGCAACCATACGACCAAAACAAAAAAATCAATAGATTTGATTATATTCTGCGAAAGAATTTCTGATCATTAGACAAATATGAGAAACAAATGTCAGTATGGGAAAAGATATTTACGATGTCTAAAAAAGATAAAGAATTAACTTTTATTTTCTACAAAGAACTGCAACTTAACAAGAGACCTAAGAAAGAAGGGGCAAAGGCTATGCATAATCAATTCACAGATGAGACTCTCAAACTCAATAACAATCAGGCAAATGCAATTAAAATAATGGACATAACATATCACACCCAGGAAGATAAAGGAAAAGTAGAAAGGAAGTTAACAGCAAGAGCTGATGATGTTGTGAGGAGATGGGAAATTTTGTGCCCTGCTCGGGGGAGGATAAACTGGGACAGTCATTCAGTAAACCTACCTGGTTCATGCCCTAGGACGAACGACCACTCTCCTGGGTGAATATCCCAAAGACCCGCTCATACAGGTCTGTAAGGGGGTGTATAACATCTGTGTTGTAGAGCCTTGGAGGCAACTGAGGAGCCCGTCCTCTGGGGGTAATGGATGAAATCCAGGCAGGCTCTGCAGCAGTTACAACACTCTAGCTCAGTGGTTCTCAACCTTCCTAATTCCGAGACCCTTTAATACAGCTCCTCATGTTGTGGTGACCCCCAATTTCATTGTTACAAATTGAACATAATTAAAGCATAGTGATTAATCACAAAACAACATGTAATTATATATGTGTTTTCCGATGGTCTTAGGCGACCCCTGTGAAAGGGTCGTTCGATCCCCAAAGGGGTCGCGACCCACAGGTTGAGAACCGCTGCTCTAGCTCTACAGCCTTTGTGTATATCGTAAAACACTGTGTTGAGTGAAAAAAGAAACAGAGCAAGTTACATTACCCAAAACCATATACACAAATTACAACGCAAAATGACACTACGTATCCTACAAGGAGACATGCTCACCAGAAGGCTTTTATCCAACACATTGACGTGGAGGCCAGTGGGAAAGGGGGCTAGAAGAAGAGATCAGGGATTAACAGGAAGATAAACCAATTGAACGGGAGTGAGGACTCCTACCGAGCAATGATGCTAATGTGCTATCACTTGAGATCTCTCTACACCTAAAATAACAGAAATAATCGTTTTTAAAGGGGGGGGGGGCTTTTTTGCAATAAACCACATGACACTATAGGAGCAGGTCCCTGGAGGTAGCCACTTTTCCCTGTCAAGTTGGTAAGAAAATGTGAAGTGTTGACAGGTGTCTAATGTCATTTGAGTCTCTAAAGTACTCCGAGCGTTAGGAAGAATAGAAAGCAGGGTAACTTGCCTCTGGAAAAGGCCTCTTAAAGTAAATTCACTTAAAATGAGAACCAAAATGTCATTTCAAGTAGTGAAAAAATTACAATGGGATCTTTTGAAAGCTTGGAAAGTGAAAATAAAAATTATGAAGGAATGGTCTGTCTCATATTTTACAAAATTGTATTCTCAATGCAATGCTGGTCTGCTGTATTGCTAGTGCTCAAGGCCAGACCCTGTGAAATAAATATTTATTGAATATTTGAATGAATGAATGAATAAAGGATCACCAGCTCTTAGAAAAAACGAAGAATGAATCAAATGCTCCACCACCCCCCCGCCCCTGCCCCCGCCCCCCGCCGAGCTTTCCATCCTTCTTTTTCTCCAATTTAACTGGTTTGATTCTGCAGAATTTTTCAGCTTTGCATGTGACATTGGCAATCCTGCGATGTCACTTTTATCAGCTTTGTGAAACCCTGCCTCCCTGCAGATGCTGTGCTTTCCCTTGGCGGTTGATCCGTATGGTACTTGCGCGGAAGGCAGGGGCAGGACGTTTCAGTGGGAACAAATTTCATACATGATCAGATTTGTCCACTTCTGCTCGCCATGCAACCCCTGTTCCTCTCAGGTACCCCGACTAGGAAGACGCTCTCTACCACCTCCACTTTGCAGGTAGGAAAACTGAGGCTCACGGAGGCTAAATGGCTTGTCCAAAGTCCCTTGGTTTGAAAGTGGCCCACCACAGAAAGCACAGTGCGGGGACACCACAGAGACAGGTCCTGTCCAGACCTGCAAAGAACATAAAGGAACGGAGTGAGCCTGGCAGGAAGCGTGCTCACTTTATTTATTAATGGCGGCTTGTAATAATAAGAGTCTGGCAAGGAAACGGTAGCTTCTTCAGTTTACATTGAGCTGTCCTTCCTCGTGAGCCTCCTCTCCTCCAGGCAGGAAGGAAGCCATATTTGTCAGCAAGTGATGCTTCAGAGCCTCTGGGTCTAACCAGGCTCCTCCCTGCTCTTCAAGGTGCCTGGAGGCAGTTACTGTGTCCAGCTGGCAGGGGGAGCGGGGAGTGATGGGAACCTGTGTCTGCGTCTCTTGAGCTAATCTCTGGGTCTCCCCTGGCCTCTGCAGAACTGGTGCCCTCTGTTCACCTGGTCACTGCCCGCCCTGTTGGCATCGCTCAAGGCGTGGCTGCTGGAGCTCGGGACCTGCTCTCTCTTGGTTGATTCTAAGAGCTTGGTGGTCCTCCTACCGTCTTGCGGGTCAGTTCCTGGCCCCTGTGTTTAGCCTTCTAGCCCCCATGGCCATGACCCCTTTTAACCAAATCTAAGCCCTTTGGCAATACAAGGGCTCAGAGGAGCTCAGGGCTTCTTGGAAAAGACCACATGGCACCACCTTTCTCAGTGGTGTGTCCCATGGGGGCGCTGAGTGGTACATCCTCTTCCTGTATCCCTACAGGCAGTGTTTTCCCAGGAAACAGAAACCATTGGGGTATTTAATAAGACAGAGGGTTTAATACTGGCCAGTGGTGATGCAGATGATGGAAGCTAAAAGCTAAAGGACAGCGATTAGCAGCTGCAGGAAGCCACTACTACCCTCAGGCTGCTGGCACTGGAGAAAGCGAGACCACAGAGGCCTGTCCAGCAGGACCTGAAGCCCAGGGGCAGTGCAGTGGCTGCTGCTGACCGAGTCTGAAGCAGAAAGAGCAGGGAGAAATTAACCCCCTCTCCCTTCCCCAGCCTCCAGCCTCCAGCCTCCCCCCAGGTCCTCCCAGGAGCTGAGCCAGCTGAGATGGAAGCCTGGGAAACAGAGCCTACAGGAGCCGCCCACTGAGATGCAGAGCAGGGCAGGGGAGGGGAGGTGTGGATCAGGGGGCAATGGGCCCAGGGCCAGCATACCTGGCCCCCAGGGGGACAAAGCCCCTCCTCTCTTCTGCCACCCCTCCTCCTGTAATTATACAGCACCCCAGGCCCCTGCAAGGCTTTTGCCTGGAGAAGTGCAGACAGGCAGGGCCCGCCTACCTCACTGTCTTCCCCCCTCCGCTTCCTGCGTCCTGTAATCCACAGGAGTCCTGGTAGGCAGCCCCCTCCCTCTGTCGCCTTCTGAGCCTTTCTACTCTGAGCTCATAATAAAACCTCAGGGGACTTGTCTACCAGGCCGCGCTCTTTAGGGGGTTAAAAGGAGTTAAAAGATACCTCTCTCCCTACCAGACTGTTGTTTTAACCTGACAAGCTCATCAGTGACTGCTCTTCCTCCTTCCTTGGGCGCAATGACCCTCAGGTTCACTTCAGCCTTAGAAGTGGAGGCTGCAGCAGGAACCGGTGAGGGAGAGCGTGGGAACACATCAGCTAACAGCCCTGGAGCCGGGCCGCTCGTTAGAGTCCGACTGTGGTTACAACTGTGCCAGCAGCGGGGCCGCTTTCACTCCCCTGGCCCTCCCCAGCTCTCTCGGGGTTTCTGTCCTTGGTCCCATTTGCAGATGGGGTGCCATTGAGGCCCGAGAGAGTAACTGCCCATCCAGAATCTTAAGAAATAGAATGAGATTTGAACCCAGGTCAATTTTGGATTTTCATTTCTTGTCATTTCTCCTTCTGCATTCTCCTCTGGTTTATCCATTCAATTTTTTTCTCCAAATTTTTTTATTGTGGTGAAATACACATAACATGAAATTCACCATCTTAGTCATTTTAAAGTGTGCAGGTTAGGGATATTAAATACATTCATAATGTTGTGCAACCACCACCACCCATCCCCATAACTTTTCCTCTTGTAACACTGAAACTCTATGCATGTTAAACAGTCACTCCCCATTCCTCCTCCCTCGCAGCCCCCAGCAAACATCACTCTCCTTTCGGCCTCTGTGTAGTATGTGACTACTCTAAATACCTCACTTAAGTGGAGTCACACAATATTTGTCTTTTTGTGACTGGTTTATTTCACTTAACACAACGCTTTCAAGATGCATACATGCTGTAGCATACACCAGAATTTTGTTCTTTTTTTTAAGGCTGAAAAAATATTCCATGGTGCATACATATCACATTTTGCTTATTCATTCATTCATTGTTGGACACGTGGGTTGCCTCCACCTTTTGACTATTGTGAATAATGCAGGATCCTGTTTTTAATTCTTTGGAATATATGCCCAGAAGTGGAACTGCTGGGTTATATGGTAATTCTATGTATAATTTTTTGAGGAACCTCCATACTGTTTTCCACAATGTCTATACCATTTTACATTCCCACAAACAGTACACAAGGATTCCAATTTCTTCACATCCTCACCAACGCATGTTATTTTGTGATTTCAAAATTTTTTATTGAATTTGTTGGAAGACATTGGTTAATAAAATAATACAGGTTTCAGGTGGAGAATTCTATAATACATCATCTGTATACTGTATTGTGTGTTCACCACCCCAAGTCAAGTCTCCTCCCATCACCATTTATCCCCCCTTTACTCTCTTCTACTTCCCCCCCATGCCCCTTTCCCGCTGGTAATCACCATACTGTAGTCTGTGTCTACGAGGTTGTTTTTGTCTTAATCCCTCACCTTTTTCACCCAGTCCCCCAACCTCCCTCCCCTCTGACAGCTGTCCGTCTGTTTTCTGTATCTATGAGTCTGTTTCTATTTAATTGTTTATTTTGTTCATTAGATTGAACATGTAAGTGAAACCATATGGTACTTGTCTTTCTCTGACTGGCTTATTTCACTTAGCATAATACTCTCCAGGTCCATCCATGCTGTCACATAAGGTAATTTTTTGAGGAAACTCCATATTGTTTTTCCACAGTGGCTGCACCAGTCTGCATTCCCACCAGCAGTGCATGAGGGTTCCTTTTTCTCCACAGCCTCGCCAGCACTTGTCATTTGTGGATTTACTGATGATAGCCATTCTGACAGGTGTGAGGTGACGTCTCATTGTGGCTTTAATTTCCACCTCTTTGATGATTAGGGATGTTGAGCATCTTTTCATATGTTGATTGGCCATCTCTATGTCCTCTTGGAGACGTGTCTATTTAGATCCTTCGCCCATTTTTAAATTGGATTGTTTGTGTTTTGGGTGTTGAGCTGTAGAAGTTCTTTATGATTTCTGGGTGTGAACCCCTTATCAGATGTATCATTGGGGAATATGTTCCCCCATCTCTGTGACAGTGCTGTGCTTGAAGCAATGAAGCATAGTAACATTCATCTCGGGTAAAAACTGCTGTTTTAATTTTAACCCTGCTGTTCTGGCTTCTGTACACACCTGCTTGCTTAAACAATAGGGTAGTTACCTCAGTTTTCAGATTGAGACCTGGAAACTCACATAAATCACCCCATTATGTTGCCAGCCCACATCACAAAGGCTCTTCTCCTGTGTCTGAGGACCAGAACCACAAAATTGCTTTCCTTAACTCAGTGGCTCCGGGAACAATTTCCGATGACTCAGTGGCTGCAGGAATTGAAACTATAGATAACCTTTAGATTATTAACTTTGCTCAATTCTGCTTCTGTAAAACTGCTTTCGCAAGATAATTCCACATTCCAATGTCTAGCAGGATGTGGTTTTTCCCTTTATAAGATGGCTACTGCTCTCACTCAGACACTACGAGATTTGGAGAGCATTTGTCCCCTCGTAGTCACCGGCTTTGAAATAAACGTGGCAACTTAATTCGACTTCTCGAGGCGTCCTTGTGTGACTCGCGGGGTACACGACAACATGCTGAGTGTGTGGCCTGCTCTCGGGGTCTGCTGGCTGAATGGATACAGGGAAGTGGGGCTGCTGACTGAATGTTCAACCTTCACAGTTCTTCTCCCTCTTGCCCCCCTTCCCTCCATCCTACGCCCTACCCACAAACCCCGGGGGCTTGTTTCTCAAGACCATGTTAACCACGGTTGGAACTTGCTTTGGGCCTGGATATTTCCAGATAAGCATATCCAAGAGACCTGCCAAGTAAAAGACTAGTGGGACGTACAGAGCAGTAGTGAATGGCACTGATGTTCCAACGGAGGAGAGCCTAAGCAACTAGAATAAAACTTCCGGAGGCCAGGCAGGAGGAGTGCGGAGCAGAGCGATCAGTAACGCTGGCTTAGCCAAATGTAATAAGGTCTAATTGACCCTCATTAGATTTATTCACATTACAAAGAGAAAGCTGTTTGCTAATGAGAAAAGCTTTATTCCCCAAATTTCAGATCACGAATTCATTTCCCCTCTTCCTTGCCGGTTTTGGCACATTTTTAAACGGCTCTGGTTAAAACAATTATTAATCCTAAATCAAATGTCCATGACAATTAATCCCCCAGGAGCCAAGGAAAGTGGCTACTGCTGCTGCTTACCTCATTTTCTCGATGACCAAGTTGTTATTTGCTCTCTCTAATGCTACTTGTGACTCATATTAAAGCAGGAAGACATATACGCTATATTAAAGAGAAGGGCATAAATACAAATAAAATAGAGACAGTAAACATGTTTGTTAATTAGGCCACAGGCTGGTGTATTTAGTCTTGTTACTTTGTACTCCCGTTAAAGGATTAAATTTTAAAATGAAAGGGCAAACCTTGTATTATTAGCTGTGTGCCTCATCTGTAAAATACGAATAATAACTGCACCTCATACATCGTTGCAGGGTTTAAATGCGTTAACCTATATGAGATCCTAGATCAGTGAGAGAGCACCCACAAGAGCTGGTCCGAGCCACTGTTACCATTATTCTCCCCTGTAAGTTCCTTCGGGGCATTTCAATTATCATTTTGGCATTATGTCACATAATATTTTTAAAATATTCGTTTAACATTTAATTTGGAGAGGCTCTGAGAAACTAAATTTTCCATTAATAAACCTGTATTTCTTTCATTTGTAAAAGAAGTAATTACTACACACATTTTTGTTATATGCAATTTTATGGGCCAGAAAAACTGGGCAGCATTTTAAATGGTTTTACCATTTAGGTCATAAACCATTCGTTCCATTACACATTTTTCTGTTTCACAATTTCAGCAACAGTAGCTGCTCACTGCAGCCGTGGCCAGCTGACCGGACGTGCAGACGGTGGTTGTGCCCCTGGTGTGTCCACCTCAAACAAGTACATGACAGAAACACACCACGGAGTGCAGCCGGTCTTGGCCACAGGTTTGTGCTCATGGTCCTGCCTTTCCTGGCAGGAACAAGGCCAATTCCTTTTTATCAATTGTAACAAATCTCAGAGACAGATCAGTCTTTCCAGCTTAAGGACAGTCTTTCTTTCCCCCAGAAGGAAGCCTAATTTACATTTCACCACCCCCACACACTGCCACCTTTAGAAACCTGAGCCAATGGACGGCACATTTTGTAAGGAATCTGTAAGCACTGCTCACTGATGGCACTTCTAACCAGTTGCCCTAATGCCCCGCCCCGCCTTTCATTTAGCCTCAGATGACCCCTCAAACCAGCTCCTACCTCATTAACACTCTTCTCCAATTCTCCATCTAATTATTTCTCCATCTCATTATTTCTGCTGAACCCACAAGTTGCTTCAACACAGGGTCAGTGCAACCTGCAGGAAAGCAAGGGGAGGAAGGTGGAGGCTCAGGGGCCGGAGAGTAGATCAGTGTCTGGGTTCGGGTTTCCCTCGGAGGTGGAAGTGATTCGCGTTCCAGTAAAATCTGTGTCATTCACTCTCGAAGGTAAACTGGAGCACCTCCCTGCGGGCAGTCACCTCGATGGGCAGTTTCTATCCTTGTCTCTTTTCATCCTCACGGCCACTTTTGGGGGTAGGTATCTGTGCAGCTCAGAGGGAGAGGTCTCACCAAAATGAGAGCTTTCTTCTCCTCATGTGACACAGAGTGCAGAGAAGCAGCTGCCCGAGGCCTGTCCAGCCGCTGGAGGAATCATCAGGACCCCGGGATCCGCTTCCATCCTCATTGTCACAGAATGGCTGCCCCTCCTCCGAGAACAGCATCTGTGTCCCATGCAAGAAAACGGACGGGCAAGGAGTGAAAGGCATGTGCCAGCCGAGTCTGTCCCTCTTTATGAAGAAAGCGACAGCTCTCCTGGAAGGCACCCCAGCCGTCTACCGGACACATCTCATTGGCAGGAACTGACCATGTGATCACCCCTGGGTGCAAGGGAACCTGGGAAGGAGGCACCTTATCTGGGACATTTCGGCTTCCAATGGTCAGGGTTCCGTTGGTAAGAACAAAGGAGGGATGAGCAAACAACTGTGGAGAAGCTTCAAGACCTACTCAGGACTGTTTTCCTGATGAGCAAAGCCAGAGCCACCTGCTGGTGTGGGCCAGCGGGGCCATGCACCTGGCCCATGGAGGAGCCAGAGCCACCTGCTGGTGTGGGCCAGCGGTGCTCAGGGGCAGGAAAGAACCCAGAGCCGTTCCCTCACCACGATGCAGACACAGCCGAAATACCAGCGGCAGGAACAATGGATCTTACGTGGCCCCGGGTGATCTCTTTCAGTTATTTGCCAGTGAGATGGATATAATTTGTGCTTTACCTGTTTTGCTGATGGAAAAGCATTCCAGTGAATTAGTCCAACTATTCCTTAGTCAGTGGTAGAACAGGAGCAGCGCCAGACTCACGATGGGTTGAAGGGGGATGAGCGCTCCACCCTGCTGGCGACACAGCCCTGCTCCAGGGACATCCTAGAAAAGTAGAAGAAGCAGATCAGCCCCCGGGTCAAACTACAGCTCCATCATGATTCCTGGGTGAGGTTGACTCAGGAATTAACAATAACGTTCAGGGGCTTCTGCACATGAGTCTGTGACTATGCAGAGAGGTGGGAGGTGCCCAGGCAGAGTGGGCTGGAGGGTCACTTGGTTCCCTTTTGGGGGACGGTGTGCACCCACTGGCTGGAAGGAAGATCCGCAGTGACCTGTCTAATTTCACAACCACATGGGCTGCACAGTGACTGAAGCAGCCACACACCGGCCTCAGGCCTGGATTTTCTAACTGGTTCTCTCTCCTAACACACCTGGCCTTACTTTTTTTTCTCTTCTCTTCTTTTCTTTTTTTAAAAATATATTTTATTGATTTTTATTTTTATTTTTTACAGAGAGGAAGGGAGAGGGATAGAGAGTTAGAAACATCGATGAGAGAGAAACATCGATCAGCTGCCTCCTGCACACTCCCTACTGGGGATGTGCCTACAACCAAGGTACATGCTCTTGACCGGAATCGAGCCTGGGACCCTTGAGTCCGCAGGCCAACGCTCTATCCACTGAGCCAAACCGGTTAGGGCCTTTTCTTTTCTTTGGTTTCTTTTGGCCCCTACACTCACCAGTTCACTGCAGTCCCTCCTTCACCTCATACTACACAGTAAGTCCTCACTTAGCATCACCTGTAGGTTAAGTGAAACGACATGTAATGAAACCAGGTTTACCATAGGCTAATGGATATAAACAAGAATTAAGTTCCTTCAGCATCTTACCAAAGTTATAATGAAATGACGCTATGTGAGGACCTGCTGTATTATTAACAGCCTTGGGTCCAAGTTCAGGTTAGAGGAGTCACACAATCCAAACAGAGATCTACAGTGGTTATCAGCACAGAAAGGCAGATCCAGGGCCAAAAATACTGTCCAACTCTGACTTGGCTTCTCCCACCACGTTCCTCAGTCCCCGAGCGTCTCAGCCACCTCCAGGCCTTGGCCAGGTGAGGCCCTCTGCCGGGCCTGACTTCCTCTGACCACGACCTCCACCAGATCAGCCCCTTCTCCTCCCAGCCTATCCCTGGCTGGATTAGGATCCAAAGGGCTCCCATGGGGTCCAGTTCTATCCAAAGTCAGAACCAGCCACTGGATGGGTAGAGTGGATTTCTAAAGTTATCATCTAAATTGGAAACTCTAAGAGGAGAAAGTGGAGCTATTAATATTTACACAAGAACAATGAGCATAAATGAAGACATGTGCTCAACCCCAGAGAGGTTAAAATATGAACTAAAAAAGAAAGGGATGCATCTTAGAATCAAAGAGATTGGCCGAGTCCCTTCATTTCTCCCCCCTCCTGCCCAGAGGGCAGTGTGGGGCTCCCCAGTACTGGGGGACAGAAAGGAGAGGCCTGGGACAAGAGTTATCCAATAGTGGGGTAACCAAGAGCAAGTCTACACCCCACTCAGCCATTTCTATATCCCAGCAGAATAGCATATGGTCGGCACTCGATAAATATTTATGGAATCAAATTCGGTCTGCACGTCCTCTTTGCATCTTCTCTGCAAGTCTACCAACTGGAAAGCACTTTGCAAACTGCGTCTGAGCCAGTACACACACACACACCATCATTTCTTTCGGAAACCTTCAGGGACTTGGATTCGTTTTGAGAAATCCACCAGAATTAGGGAGTCCTATGAAAGGGTGTGAAGATAACGACAGTCAGTGATCAATATATTTTTGCTGACGAGTGTGTGCAGCTCGGGTGTTAACTGGTACCAGGTGAGCAGGTCTCATCAGACGTGGAAGGCAACGAAGTGGCTCACTTCTTGGGCGAGACTCACTTGAAATCTCTTTCAGAAGGAAGAGGGTAGGAGAGAGCTTCCGCTTCCCAGAAGCGTTGGCAGGGCTTGCTAATTAAAGTTAAAAGCAAGTGCCTGAGTCACACTTCCTGGCTTTCTGGCTCCTTCCTTTTGGTCTCCCACTTATTTCTGAACCACGTGCTCCTCCGCTGGAAAACACTGCGGATCACACATTTGACACTAACGTAAACGCTAATGATTTGACGTTTCTTCAACCAAATCTGAGGATTTGTCTGTGATACGAATAAATAGGTGCTCTGGGCTGGGATTTTTCCGGTGAAGCTCTTGGGAGCTTCACGCGCTTATTTTCTCCTTTTTCATCAGAAATACTAAGGTTTTCAGAAATGCAGGGTGAGTGCACTGGGGAGGAGAATAAAGCGAACGTGGCAACATGTGAAGAGTAGGTGACGCTGCGTGAAAGACATGTTGGAGCCCAGTGAAATAGTCCTGCAACTTGGCAGTAGGTCTGAGATTTTGTCCTAAATAAAAGGGCTAATTTGTAAAAGGCTCCGAGGTGG
Organism: Myotis lucifugus; assembly: GCF_000147115.1. Classification (NCBI taxonomy): domain Eukaryota; kingdom Metazoa; phylum Chordata; class Mammalia; order Chiroptera; family Vespertilionidae; genus Myotis; species Myotis lucifugus. The sequence goes on from NW_005871367.1 coordinate 781,984, forward strand.
GGTGAGCGTGCTGTTTCGATGCAGTCGGCGTGCTGGGATACCCGGTGGGAAGAGGGTGAAGTGGCGGCGATGATTTTCAAGCTCAGGTGCGGCCTCTCCTTGTCCACAGAGCACGTCTCCAAGCAGATACTTGGGTCCCGCCCTGCACTTCAAAATCACCTGCAAGGTTCTCAAACTGTGCGTCTCAGAAGTATTGCTAATGGACTCATCTACTAGAAGGTACCTTGACATTTGACTTACGGCTCTCCCTCTTCCTCCGTTTGCTTTGAAAGATCTAAATGGTTTTCTAAACTTGGCAGAGTCCGAATCAGCCTCTCAAGGCAGAGCTCTATGGCCTTGCACTTTGCATCTGCAAGTCCCATTATGTTTTCCCAAGCTTCCTTCCTAGGAGCTGCGCCATTAATATTACATGTCTTGGCAGAGGACCTCAGCGTAAGTGCTTGTAGAAATTGGCACGGCACGTGGCTCTTCCCTTAGGCTTCCTCAAGAGAGCGTCTTTCTAGCCTACGGTGCTGACACACTAGCAGGGGTCCACCTGGGGGAAGCCACGTTCCCAGAAGCTGTAGCCACCCCTATGCAGGGAGGGACCCGGGGAGGGTGAAGTCACCAGATCCCAGAAGCAGAGGAAAAATTAAGAGAGATGAACAGAAGCGTAAGGAGGACCAACAAGTGTTCAAGAAGGAGAATGTAGAGCAGATGGATACGAATCATATTTAAAGAATTCAAGAACATGAATGCTTAGATTAGAGAACTTTATATCTCAAAGAGATTCCGTAGAAATAAGTTCACATCTTGTGACAGCCGTGTACCAAGTACAAATAGAAACCTTCAAAGCTACTTGAGAGAAAAGGAAGATTGCCACCAATGTGAGGCCTGTTGTTTGGGGAGTAGACTTCTTAGGAGCAGCTGTGCATGTCCAAAGGCAACGGGATATCTTCCAAAGGCTGAAGGACGGTTAACTCTCCACCAGAATTCTAACCTCGCTAAACGAGTCCTCAAGAGTGCCAGCAAAATCATAGGTGCTGAGAGAACAGCTAACGTGTGTACTTCCACAGAAAAATAATGAGTTTCCAATAGTGGAATGGAAGAGCCATTGATCAGCAAAATTACTTGTTAAATCTTGGCAAATCTAGACGAGTGTTTTTAAACTTGACCTGTCTGTGATCCCTTTGGGGTGATGGACTGCTCCATCCCACTCATGCTTGCAATAAGAATTAGAGAATGGTTTTCGTTGGTTTGATTTGTGGCCCCTACATAGGTGTCCCAAAAAATGTATACACACGTTGAATGATTATAAAGTCAGTGTTTATTAGCATACAGTTCATTTTCAAATTTTAAAAGAATCTACAGAAATGAATACTTTTTTTTTGGTCAATGCCGGTTTTCAAACAGATGACTATACTGGTCCAGGCACTGCTGATAATGCAAAGCAATGGAATTACAAACATCAAGAATTATTTCGTTTGGTATTTGTGCGCCTTCAATTTGTCAACTGTTGGCTGTTTTGTACTGTAAGCTTTATCTTTTATGTATCCCCATAAAAAAGTCTAGTGGATTAATATTCTTTGTTCAAAGCTTAGTCCGGCTTCACCATTATTTCAAATCAGTTGAACCTGAAAAGGAGTGAAAATTAAATGAGTTTTTTTTGTCCCCCCAAAAATGTATACACACTTTGAATGGTTATAAAGGCAGTATTTGTACTTCAACTGCATTTTCAAACTTCCAGTAGCATTTTTGGATTAATTTCCTTTGTTCAAAGCTTAGTCTGGATGACAAGAAAGAAAATCAATTGAGCTATCAGTTGTTAAAGTGTGTATACATAATTTGGGGACACCATGTATGTTAGGAGACCTAAATTTTTGCAAAAGACATTAGTTTTAGTCTTCCTCAGTTTTGGGGCAGAGTATGTCCCCCCCAAACCCCTAAGCTCCATGAGACTTGAAACTGTCCCCCTCACTCACCTCTGCCTTCCCCACTCCAGGGTCTGGAACTTGTATATATGCTCCACACATTTTTGCTGAATAAATAAATGAATGTGATCAATAGGCACAATCTTGAGTTTGATTGGTTTTAAAATCACCTCTTGTCTCCTGACCTTGCTTGTTCTGCCCCTGAATAGACATCCTCCTAACCTCTCTTGGGCTCTGATACCTCCTACCAGGCTGCCCTCCCTCCGAAAGCTCTGATTCCCACTCCTGCCTGCCCTCTGTGGATACTCCATCACCCCCCCCCCCCACGTCTGCAGATGGCTCCCCGCCAGGCCTGGCCTGTGCCTCTCCTCTGGACTGTCACTGCGCATAGATGCCAACTTGTTCTGCCCTAGCTAATGACTTTAGGGTGAGTTGTTTGAGAATTAATGGTGGAAATCAGAAAAGGAGAGGAGAGGAGAGGAGAGGGGAGGGGAGGGGAGGAGAGGAGAGGAGGAAGAGAAACAAGCTCTTTATGTTGTTGTTGTTTTTTAGTCAATCCTGTCTCCTTCACAAAAACTATTTTTCCCTGAATCACAATCTATTTTATTCATGCAAGTTCCCTCTGTCTGGAATGACCCCTGCCCTTGTCTTTAGAAATTCTAGTCATCCTTCAACACAGAGGACAAGTGTCTCTCTGGAACCTTCTCTGATATCACACACACACACACACACACACACACACACACACACACACACACACTCACATACACACACATGCACACACACATGCACACAAACAGAAAACTAGTGCACTGGTTTCCCTGGGTCCCCAGAGCCCTGGGCACAAGCTTCTGCCATACACTGAAGCAGCCACATGATGGTAGATCGCCTGTCGGCCCCACACGCCCGTGAGTTCTGCAAAGGCGGAGTCTTCCTTCGCTGGCACCTAGCACAGGGCTGGCACGTAGCGAGTGTCGGGGGAACTGACCCGTCACTTCGGCGAGCACAAGCCATCTTGGTGTGGGAGAGCTGGAGTTCTTTGCACGCTTGGGTAGTAGGTGTTTTTCCTTTTAACTTAAACGTATCTGGATGGCTTCCAGATAGCAACCGTGTTCATTCTGGACTCAGACATGTTCTCGGGCACAGTAGGGGGCTGATTTAGCCCAACCTCATGGCGACTACCAACAGCGACCGGAAATTCACACACACACACCCCTGCATTCTCATGAGCACTCTGGCACTCTGCAGATTCATTACAATCGCTCATCAGTGAAAATCCGTGCATTTTTAGCCCCTGTTAGATTATAAATAAATCAACATGACAAGATTTTCAATGCAGAAAACAATGCCGAAATATCAAGAACTGCCTAGAGAAACCCACGTGCCATTATAGAGGAAGGATCCAGTACAGCCCACAGGAATCTTTCTATACCCCTGTGTTCAACACTGGAATTTATTTATTTTTAAAGTTATTTTATTCTTTGTTTTTTTGAAAATTTATAGATTTCAGAGAGAGAAAGAGAGAGAGGGAGAGGGAGAAACATCAATGATGAGAGAACCACTGATCAGCTGCCTCCTGCATGCCCCACACTGGGGATCAAGCCTGCAACCCGGGCATGTGCCCTGACCGGGAATTGAACTGTGACCTCCTGGTTTATAGGTCGATGCTCAGCCACTGAGCTCCTGCCTGGCTGGAGCTCATTTAAATCTCTATCCTGTCCTTTTCAATTCAGAAACCAGGTCGCCCTGGCATTCACCGCCCAGCAGGCTCAGAGAACGTGGCCTCGTCCATCATTTGCATTTAGTTTCGCCATTAAATCTACACACCAGAACCAGCCCCACCCTCTGCAATTTCCCTGTCTCTCTCTCTCCTTTCTTTCCCAGTCCGGCTCCTCTTCTCTACGGTGCCAGGGTATAGATCTGGCTCTGTTCCAAGTTTCATTGAACATCTGGAACAATTTTTCTATTGTTCTCCATCTGAGTTTGAAAACCACAAATAACTTTGCTCAGCACCATTTCCCCTTAATTTTTAAACCTCCCTGAATTTCAGATATTTATTTCTCATGCTTCTGACTCATGTATACCTTACTCATCAAAGTGCTTTTCTCCCCCCTCCCCCCAGCTTTTTAATGAGCCATTTGCTACCCAGGATGCTTGGGCAATCTTTGCAGCCTTTGTCAGCATCTTTCCACCTTTGCTTCTTCCAGGAGGGCCGATCTTTGGCAGAATAAAGGAACGGGCATCCGGAAGCCACAGCTCCCACACCCCTCCCCACATCACCACCCAAGAAAAGCAGGGGACCCTTCAGGGTCCTGACAGCAAAGCGGCCTCCTGAACACCAAGCCGAGGATTGTCAGTGCTTTGTGGTAACGTATGCGGAGGAACTGGGGTGATGAAGGACACGTATGCTTTTACACATAATGAAAGTACATGTCACAGATCTCACAGAATGACCTTTTCCAACACTTTTTGTTGTGGTAAAATATGAATGGCATAAAAAGCACCCGATGTAACCGTTTTCAAGTGTGTCATTCAGTGGCATTACGTACATTCACATCATTGGGCAGCCGTCACCGCTGTCCCTTTCCAGAAATTTTCCATCTTCCCAAACTGAAATGCTGTACCATCAAACACGAACTCCCATCCCCTTCGCCCCCAGCCCTGGGAACCACTATTTTGGTTTCTTCCTCGATGAATTTGACTATTCTAGGCATTTCATGGAACTGGAATCATGTATGTGTCCTTTTGTGTCTGGCTTAGTTTACTTAGCAGAATACTTTCAGGTTTCAACACGTTTTAGAATGCCATTCCCTTTTAGGGCTGGATATCATTCCATTGCACGTAGATACCATTTTGTTTATCCATTCACTTGTCAGTGGACATTTGTGCTGTTTCTACCATCGGACTATCGTGAACAAGGCTGCTATGAACACGGGCGCACACATTTGTGTGCAGGCCTCTGCTTTCAGTTCTTTTCTGTGTGTATCTAGGAGTGGGATGGCTGGGTCCTAGGGTGATTCTATTTTTAATTTTTTTAGGAACCACCGTACCGTTTTCCTTAGCAGGCTGCACCATTTCACATTCCAGCAATGCTCAATGATGTTTTCTTTAACTGCCTAGATTGTTAACGCCAATATAAGCCACCCAACAAGAATACGAGGGACGATCTCTTTGGTCTGGAGAAGGGACCAGGGGCCAAGGGGGCTGCCACATCTCCTCTGGATGCAGGACATCCGTCATTAAAGAAACAGCCCTGTGAGTGAAATAGGATTGAGGTTTCAGAAAGCTTTAGAGCAGCGGTTCTCAACCTGTGGGTCGCAACCCCTTTGGCAGTCGAACGACCCTTTCACAGGGGTCGCCTAAGACCATCCTGCATATCAGATATTTACATTACAATTCACAACAGTAGCAACATTACAGTTATGAAGTAGCAACGAAAATAATTTTATGGTTGGGTCACAACATGAGGAACTGTATTTAAAGGGCCAGAAAGTTGAGAACCACTGCTTTAGAGAAATTAAGAAACCCGTTACATTTTTAGCAAGCATGAATTTATGGACACCTAGAACCTTCTTTCTTATCTATTCTCTTGTCAGACAGTCATTCACAGCCAAACACAGGTGTTCTGGCTGGATTGTATTTTTTCAGATATTTATATTTTGGTTAATCACATCCTAGGAAAGTCCCATTTGTACACTCTGCTCCCGCCAGCTAAGCCACTTGATGAATCTTTGTTTCCAGTTAGGAAGCATCTCATTCTTCAAATAGCAAATAGCCCTTGGCCTCCTCCAGGCTGTCCTCCAGGGTTCGCCATTGGTCCTCACCTATGGAAGGGGCAGTGCTAATTAATGACCAGTCCTCCAGGAGCCCCCAGGCTGGCCCACAAGGTCATTATCTCTATCGAGGACCCTCCTCAGAGGCACCGGCTGACAAGTGGGAGGAGCTTAATGAACGTCCTGGTAAAGCTTTGCATGGGATTGCTGAACAAAGGCTGTGTTTTACAAGTCAGCTCCGCACTGGCCCGTGGTTCTCTCTGTCGCCGCTGATACCGTATCACACCTCACCTCCAGCCGGCTCCTCTGGCCAAGGAGCAGGTTCCTGTCTGATCAGGGACACAGAGAGTGTAGGAAGTGTCCTACGGCAGAGGGAGTCCCTGGGAAGGGCGACCCCACACAGGGTGAGTCAGGGACAAGTGCCAGTCCCTACCCATGACATCAGAGTGTCCCTGCCCACCGGCTGCTTGGCTGCACTGGTGACCCTCACACGGCCTGCCGAAATATGAGAGACTCCCCTCCGGAATGTGGAGTTCTAGTGTTGATTCGTTTTTCTCATGAGGGCCGAGGGGGGAGGTTGAGTAACCGCAGACAGATGAGCCTCGCAGACTGTAAACTGGGCCAGGGTGGCCCATTTCAAAGGCATTGAGGAGGGAGCCAAGTAAACAAAGAGGCCATTTCCTATGGCCACATCACAGACACGCTGGGCAGGTGGCATCTAAATGATCGCAGGGAACTGGGAAAACTCCCGGGCACAGGCAAACCACAGCCACGAATAATTACACCCCCCAGTCTCGGGGCGGGGATGGTTTCCCACGGTCCCAGCTCAGCGTGTGGTCCCCAAGCGAGCCCAGAAAGTCGGGTGGGAGTGACTGGCAACTAGATCGGACCGTGGGAGAAAGGGGACAGTCCGTCAGGAAGACGAAGGTGCTGGGAACCAGGTAACAGGCAGAAACACCTGGCAGACCCGTCAGAGTCACACGTTGAAAAGACATCATTTTGGGGTCAACCAGACATAGGTTTACATTCCTGCTCTGCTTCTGTCTTCTTTCGAGATCTCCCCACACAGACTCTGACACAAGGAGCTGGTGCAGGTCGTTGTTCTGGGAGATAACCCAGGAAGCACCGGTTGGGGTGGGGAGGTAAGAGAAAGCAAAAGATACGGAGTGAGTTATCCGGCAGTCAGCACTGTGGGAATGAGGCGCAGGCTGGTTCCCAGCCAGAGGCGAAGGAGCCGGGGTGTGTGTCCACCAGTCCCTCCCCATCACACCCATTGCCGTGTTGTCCCCATCCCTGCCTCCCTCTCCGCAGCTCCCTGCCCAAATAAACTCCCTGCACCCCGATCCTCATCTCAGGGTCAGCTTTAGGAAGAACCCAAACGAAAGTATCTTTGGACGCCTTCCGATAGTTTAGCCACGAATAGTTGGTGGCTAAATCCGAAATCAAACTCAGATCTCTAGACGGTTCCAGCCCAGTGTTCCTTCCACAGCGCGAGAACCGGAACCAGGGGAGCCTTTTTCAGACCATTACTTTGTCAACAAACTGCAATCCTGAAGCTATTGACCTGATTTCTGAATCAAATCCTGGGCCCGCAGAGTGAATGGCGTAGATTAAAATACCATAAAGACTGAGTCCGTGCATTACAGATAATAACCGGGACTGGCTTTGCTAATGAATGGAGCCTGTGCCTACTCCTGCCCCAGCCATTCTTGGAGCGGCTGTTTGATTTGGCTTTATTGGTTTTTATCTTTATTAGGATGCTGTGCACAGGGGCGGGAGCTGCTGCACTGAGCGGGCAAAAGCTCCCCCGCTCCTGTCAATCCCAGAGACTGTCCACTCTAAGACTAGGACAGAGACAGACACCTCAAGGTCATCAGTTGACCTTGAAGCACAGAAAGCGGGCACAGCCAGCCTCCCACAGCCAAGTGCCACCATCCATTCCCTGTCAAACACATGTGTGGGTAAACTGAGGCAAATGCCTGCGAACTGGCCAAGAATCTGGGGTGGGCTTCTTTTATAGGAAAGGAGCAAAAGGGGGTGACACTCAGGCTGGGCCAGATGGAGAGCTTAATAAAGCGTGACCCTGAGATCCTGCCCCACCTGCCCCCAGCGGGCATCTCCTTAGCTCCTGCATCCCCAGCTCTGGATTGTGTACACACCTGCCCCGATCAGACTTGGTGTCTCCGGCTCCTGAAGGCATGGTGGGCTTCACCCCTGGGCAGCTGCACCTGTCCCTGCTCTGGCTCACACCCAGCAATACCTACGCCCCACCTCACGCTTTCTTCGGCCTCCTCAGGAGAGCAAGGGTTATGAAAGAGCAAAAAAGAAAGAACGAGAGTGGGGGGCGGAAGTCTTAAATAATGATCTGGGATTCATTTCTTCAAGACAGCAGACTCCTTAAATTTTTATACGTGGCGACGTGGTGATTAAGTGCTGCTGGTGCCAGAGGCTTACGGGAATGAGCAGAGAGCAGTCCTGGGAGCCGGAAGGGAGGCCCATCCCCGCCAGCCTGGGAGCCCACTTCCCCTGTCTGAAGTCCAAGGACATCACGGTGCCCCTTTGGGCTCTCTCCCGCTTTCCTAGCCACCAGCCATCCATCTTCTGGCCCTGCCTGCTTGCTGTGTAAGATGGGAGTGTGGCGGGGGCAGGGCGGGCGGCGAGTGCACTGCGTCTTGGCTGTTTCTTCATGAAGTGGAAAGGTTGTGACTGTTCTGGAATACCAAGGGCCAGAGCAGTGACTGGAGCCAGGCTTTCCTAATGCTATTACAGGGCGGGTGGACAGAGGGCTGTCTGCTGGCAGCCTCCGGAAGGCGGACACAGTAGCTGCAGAGCCTGTGATGGATGAGCTGATGGGCAGGCAGCTGAGCAGAGGAAGGGACTTTGCTGCAATAACAGCGGGTCTGACCTACCCAGACTACAACCCAGGGCACCCACACGGAAGCATTCTTTGTTTCTGTGTAATAAAACTAAGCTTAGCTCTCAACGGGATGGCAATTGCTTTGAGCATTTGGGCACCAGATATAAGAGGCCAAGTGCTGAAGCACAGGTACATTTCAAGTCCCTGCTTAGAGCACATTTGCCCACATCCTGTTGGTCAAAGTGTCATGGGGCCAAGTCCATATTGCAAGGATGGAGAAATTAATGCCACCTCTTTCTTTTTTATATATATACTAGAAGCCCAGCGCGCGAAATCGCGCAGCCCTGCCCACTCACACGCCTCGCCGTGCACGCAGCCTCCTAGTGACCGGTCTTTGGTCGTTACGGCATCACGACCACTGGGTTTTTATTATATAGATATGTTTTTATTGATTTCAGAGAGAGGAAGGGAGAGGGGGAAAAGGGATAGAAACATCAACGATGAGAGAGAATCATTGATCAGCTGCCTCCTGCATGCCCCCGCACTGGGAATCGAGTCCGCAACCTGGGCATGTGCCCTGACCCAGAATCGAACTGTGACCTTCTGGTTCATGGGTCCACACTCAACCATTGAGCCACGCCGGCTAGGCAATACCACCTCTTCTGAAAGAGAAAGCTTTAGACACTGTCCGCGATGCTAAGCCGAGAGGGTTTCTGGTATCAAGTGCACTTTCCAAGGAGCAACTTCTGGGGCGTGGGGGAAAGACCTCGGGCAGGGCAACGGCAGCTTCTGCTGCTCTCTGAAGAGCTGCACCCTGTCCAGGGCAGAGTTAGAGGGGCAGGCGTCAAGTCCCTTACCCCCTCCGCCGAAAGATGGTGTGTGTCCCTCAGTCTGACCCAGCGGGGCTCGGCCACTGATCTTTCCTAGTGCAGCTCCATGCTCCTGTGTGGTTACAGGATTCCGCTCTACTGAGCAAATTGAGAGTATGGTCGCTATGGCCTCAAGGTCCTTCCCACCCCCATAAAAATTCCAAGAGCAGGTTGGCGTGTCCAGCGGGGAACCCTACAGATGGCACAGGGGCTGGCACCTGGGCGCCCAGGACGGAAGTGCCGTTTGTTGCAACCGAGCTGTATGGTTTTGCTGGTTTCCCTCCTGGATTCAGTGGTGCCTCCAGCTGCATGGAAGATATCTAAGGGAGAGAGAGAAATTTGGGGTGGGGGTAGGCAGACAGAGGAGCTGTCAGAGCTGATAACTGAATTGCTGGGTTGAGGCATTTTCCACTGTTTTGTTTTTTCTTTTGCATTTTAGGATACAGGAAGCGGGGCGGGGTGGAAGTGTTACTTGGAAAGGAATTCTTTTTGGCTCAGGAAGAAGTGCAGCATCACTTTGACCTTGACTTATGCTTGTTATCACTGGAAGCGTCTCCTGGCCTGGAGGCCCCGAGGCAGGGAAGACCTGTGCCCGCAGGCGGCTCACAGGCACCAGTCCCAGAGAGCAGGCTCCGTTTCGCCAAACAAAAAGCACTTGGCAGGCGCCGGAACATAATGGTAAGATACAGGACGGGGGTTCAGCGGACACCTGAACCGGGGAGGACTTCAGAAGACAGCTGGCATCCTGAGCTGGAGGAAAGGACAGCCGAGGTGGGGTTCCGGTGTGGGCTGCTCTCAGGGGAGCAGGATGGAGCAGGGGAAGCAGCTAAGCAAGGATTCGGTTTCCGCTGGAGACCATCTCAGACTGTCCCCTCAGGGAGCTCAGAGCTTGACTTGCACCCGGGTTGTCCCCCTTGAGGCAAAGGGGCTTTGTGATCCCATGTCAGCCAGTCATTGGTCAGGTGTGTAGGGATCAAGGTGACTTGTAACCTCAGGGGAGGTGAAAGATGGGGGGAGGTCCTATTCCTTAGGCCAAAGCCCGTGCTGGGGAGGGGACAGCGGGTGCCCTTAGCAACCCACATTCTCAGCAGCCGGAAGACAGGGCACTTGCTCTGTAAAGGGATCTGATGGGGCACCCACAGCGTCCCCCCGGGAGGAAATACCCAACTTCAGACCATCTTCATCCGCAGGAGTGGCTGGCACCATAAACCCCTCTCAGATCCCTGTGAGGGGGGATGGACAGTGCGGCCCTGGCGTGAGCACCACGGCTCCCCGGCTGGTCATAAAGCATGGCTCCTGCGCTGCCTCGTCTCGGTCCCCTGTGGGTCAAGGCAAGCTCTTCTAGATCCTTCCCCCCGGCACATTCTGATACTTTATTCAAATCAATAACTAGACTGTTTGGCTCCACCGAGCTCTCCAAGCTGAAGTGTGTGTTACTGAGCTACGTGTGACTGGGACTGAGGCTTAGCCCAGCCCAGAGCCAAACCCAGGGGGGGAAATGTTAATTTGCTGAATCCAAATGGAACCAAATCCAACATTTTTTTTAACCGGAACATGAATCAGAAACAAAAACCTTGAGCAAATGTATAAACTTTGAAAATGATTGAAACCGAGTAAAGCCTAGGTGTCAAAATAGTCTCAAGTCTGATGATTTTTGGTGCCATTTTACTTGGTTTGAGTCCCTTGTGGACATTTGTCCCCATAGGCAGCCGGCTGAGTTCCGTCATGCTGTTCTCCTCTCAGTTCTGTTCCTTCACCGTTTACTCAAAACTGCCCCCTTTACCCTTTCAGTTTGCCCCTTGAAGGCGGAGGAGGAGGGGAGGGGAGGGGAGGGGAATTCTAGAATCTGCTGAATGTGTAGACAGGAAAGGAGTTGACGGGAAGAAATGACTCCTGTTGAGCTCAGCCTCCCCTGTTGTCTTTCCTGCTGATATATTAAGGAACAGAACTCACTCCTGGGCTTGATGACTCCCCTTCCTGCCTCCTCTCATCCTTTGTTCCGGTAAGTGCATGAGGCTGAAGTCATTTTGGCATCGCCGTAAACATGTCCGAGTCTCGACATCGCCCCAGAGGACGCAGGGGAATAGAGTGCAGTCATCCTCTGCAGCTCGGCCGGCCAAGAGCAGCCTCGCCTGCTGGCCACTGCCCGGCAGGTGACAGGCCCCAGACTGGCTTTGTTTCCTGAGGACTCCCGGCTGCACTGAGACGCAAACCCACAAACCGCAACCACCGGTGCCTCCCTGGGACGCGGCCCGCTGCTCACTTTGGGGTCTGGCAGGATTACTTTGTAATGCTGCTTAAAGATGAGCTGCCCCCTCTTTTCTTTGAAAGATTTGCTTACATACATTTTGTCACTTTTCTTTCCGTCTTCCCACCCTTCCCACATACACACTCAGAAATAGCTCGCTTCCCCGAGTGGCAGGCGGGCTCTGAGTTCCCAGGGTGGGGCTGCAGAACCCCGAGAAGCAGCAGGGGTGGGGGGGCTCTGGCCTGGAACCAAGGACGTAATTATCGGTGTGCTTAGCCTCCATCGACTCCTGTCCTGTGTGGGCTCTGCTAATGAAATAATCAGCCACACAGGTCTGCTGCTGCTGTATTCATTTTGCAGAGAGAGAGAGAGAGAGAGAGAGAGAGAGAGAGAGCGCCAGGGGGTGGGGGGTGAGGGGGGAGGGACAGAGACAGAGAGAATGAGAATGGGGCGTAGAGATTCAAAACCTTGAAAATGAACTGGCCGGCGTGGCTCAGTGGTTGAGCATCAACCTATGAACCCAGAGGTCACGGTTGGATTCCTGGTCAGGGCACATGCCTGGGTTATGGGCTCGATCCCCAGTGGAGGGCGTGCAGGAGGCAGCTGATCAATGATTCTCTCTCATCATTGATGTTTCTATCCCTCTCTCCCTCTCCCTTCCTCTCTGAAATCAATAAAAATATATATATATTTTTAAAAAGAGAATGGGCTCAGAGAGTCCTTGGGACAATGGGTGAAAACTGTGAGCCAGGTGTGAGCCCCGTGACCAGCAGGAGTCCAGACCTAAAAGTCTACCATCGTAGCACACACACGTCACAAAAATCTCTCCTGGCAAAAAAAAGATGAACTATTTGACTCTACTATTAAGCAAACTCAGATACTGTAGTTCTAAGCCCTGGCTGGAAACCCATGCTCGGAGGTGAGGGATTTGCTGAATGACATCTGAGGTCCATGATGGGCTGCCTCCTGCACGCCCCCTACCGGGGATTGAGCCCGCAACCCGGGCATGTGCCCTGACTGGGAATCGAACCGTGACATCCTGGTTCATAGGTCGATGCTCAACCACTGAGCCACACCCGCCAGGCTTAATAATTTTTGAATAAGTGCATTCCATGTTTCCTTTGCAGCAGGCTCCGCCAACCATGTAGCCAGTCCTCACGCCCTCCCTTCCCACGTGCACTGCAGGCTCATTGAGAGGTAACACCTGTGAACACTACAGACTGAGGAGCAGGACTGAGCGAGGAGGACATCCGCTGGCCGGGCAATGTGCCCACGTGTTGGCCACCCCCAAGGAGGACGCTCAGGCGCTGGGGCCCTCACCAGCTCAGCCAGCAGCTGGGGCTGCCTGGCGGGCACGTGGCCGTCGCTCAGAAGCCAAGGCTGACCAAAGGCTAACCAAAGGCTCTCACGGTGGGGCCATCGCTCCCCCTGCTTCTCCCAGCTGCTGGCACGTCCTTTCCCGAGGGAAGATCCAAGCACCGTACCTCCATGGCGGCCACAAAAGGTACCCTTTTTCTTTTCTCTTTGGAGTTTAGAGCTTCTAGCGTTTTGAGACACTGGGGTGTGTTGGGGGGTGAGGTTAGAGTCATCCTACAGCCCAGCTACCGGGAGACTGGGGCAGAGACCAAAGGAGAGACTGTGCTTCTCTCCTCTCTCCTTACCGGACACAGAGAGGAAGGGACTGGGAGCGCCGACGACAGGCTCCTCTCATCAAGGGCTGCCTCTCTCCCCACACGCTCATCCTCACGGAACCAAACACAACTGGACCAGACTCTTGGCCACACCTGCAGCCTTTGCTATTTGCGCACAGCCCCAAGTGCCCCTGACACGGGCAGCCGAGGAGACGAGTGCCCACCCAGGTGGCACCTACTCTGGGAGAAGGTGGGTCCAGCCTTGGGTGGAGCATTCAAGCCCCGACACCAGGCAGCTGATTTTAAAGACAGTGGAGGGTTCGAGGCCAGGGTGTGTACCTCAGCATGGAGAGGCTCAGGCCCAGAGGAAGTGGGCAGTCAAGCCTTGGCATGGTGGCCGCAGGGCGGAGGTGACTTGTGGACACTGCTCTTGACAGTCGGACTCCTGTTTGATCCGGTTCATCGGTGTGGGCTGCGGTGGAATGGGGCTCAGAGCTGCAGCCTTCATTCCAATCATTGGAACGTGTCCCTCTACAGTCTCTATTGTGCTGGCAAAAGGACATTAATTCACGAGATGAAAAGAGATCGTATTAATGGAAGGGATGGTAGGAATTTATATTCTGTCAGGCAAACGGGCAGTGTCCTGTGACTCCGGGAGTGGGAGGCAAACAACGGCCTGTTAAGTGACTCCCGCCTGGGCGGTCCCTCTAAACACCTTCTGCGCATTCTTTTCTTGCACCAAGTAGATGTGCGTGTGAAGGCGACGCACGCTAGCCTGCAGCACCCCCTCCCCCACAGACAGGCGGTTCAATAGCAAAGGCTGGTGAGTTTCACTGGCGTGGCTTTTATTGGAAGCCTTTCCTGTGTGTAAACGTAAGGTTGCTATTAATGGGTGTGTTGTGTGTACGTGCGCCCACCTTAGTCGCAATTAAAAATAAAAAGACTGCAGCGGTTTGAATCATAATGATTTGCAACTAAAAATCCATTAGCCCTGTCTATGGATGAGGCTAAATATACCAAGTGTCAGGATGTGGTGGACTGAAGGGCAGCTTAAAATAGCTGCTTTGAAAATAGCCCCTCCGGCTGGCTTTTTCTCCACAGATCCATCTCCTTGACACATTTTCCTGGGGAGATGGAGCCCGTGATCAGAGTGCAGGGTGGATTCCACGGAGGAACAGCCCTGAGATCCTGATGGTTCCACACCGTGTGAAACCCCAGGGACCCAGGCTGGGGGTCCCCATTCCCCGGGACACCTGCCTCACCCCCCCCTGGCCCCGGGGAGAGCCGCTGGCCTCGCTATCGGGCAGACAAGTGGTAGTGCTGCCTGGAGCTGGTACTGTGCAGCGTCTCCTATGCAGACAGGATCCAGCAGAGGAAATGGGCTTCGGGTGCTGGCCTGAGGGACTTTGTGAAACGGTTGATAATGGCCAGACTTCTGAGCCGCCTTACTCTTCCCGGGGGCTCTGTCTTGCTGTGAGACCTCAGTCTTCTGCCTCGCAACAGGCCCCACGTGCCAGGGAATTCACACACGTACACACACACACACACACACACACACCACACACCAATCACCTCCCAAAGAGACTCCGTGCTTGATTCGTCATCTCAGGGTTGCACTTTTAGGAAAACGCGAATGAAGACAAATGTGTGACTTCTGCAGCTGTTCAGTCCTCACTTGCTTGTTCCCCCAGAACACAGGTGCAGACCATCGGGAGGGTGCCAGGGACTTGAATTTTGGATATGCTGTCATACGTACCGTGACCTCATGGGAGAAGCTGCGAACCCGGGTGATGACGAGGAAAGACCCTGAGCGGAGGCAGGAGAGCAGTGCCTGCCTGTGAGCAGCGTTTCTAGGTTTTCCTTAGGTTGCAGGGTTGTCCTGGGATTTACTCTGCACCCAGGAGAGTCTAGGAATTCACACCAGGAAGGCTTTTGCGTAAAGATCCGTTTGCAGGGGCTGAGGAGTGTGAGGGCTTCAGGAGTGTTGGTCCAGATGAAGAGCTGGGGTGGGAAGGGCAGAGGCTGCCCACTCACCTCCTATCATGCTGGCCCTGTCCCCGGGGCAGGACTCGGGCTCAGAACCCTAACAGAACCCAAGCCCCTATGACTAAGGACCCTTTGCCAGCCCTGAACTTGAGTGCGGCCCATGGTCCAGCGCTGTGAGCTTGTTAGGAATGCAGATGCTCAGTCCCCTGGAGACCAACTGACGGGGTTTGCATTTCTCTAGGTTCCCGGGGCTCCCTGTGCGCGTCTGGCCTGTAGACGGTGCTGCCTTGGGCACGGGCTCAGGTGGGAACTGAAGGGCAGGAAGGGCCGGGCTACTGCTTAACCGAGTGGACATCTGACTGATGAAAATGCAAAAGCCACTGTAAGCAGAGGAGAGATGTCTTAGAATATTATTAAGCTATGAAGTTTAAAAACAAAAGAACTGCCCTGACCGGTTTGGCTCAGTGGATAGAGCGTCGGCCTACGGACTGAGGGGTCCCGGGTTCGATTCCAGTCAAGGGCATGTACCTTGGTTGCGGGCACATACCCAGTGGGGAGTGTGCAGAAGGCAGCTGATCGATGTTTCTCTCTCATCGATGTTTCTAACTCTCTATCCCTCTCCCTTCCTCTCTGTAAAAAATCATAAAAAAGAATTCCGTTTTAAAAAAAAAATTTAAAAAAATAAAAACAAAAGAACTAAAAAAGCCCTAACCGGTTTGGCTCAGTGAATAGAGCATCGGCCTGCGGACTCAAGGGTCCCAGGTTCAATTCCGGTCAAGGGCCTGTACCTGGGTTGTGGGCACATCCACAGTGGGGAGTGTGCAGGAGGCAGCTGATGGATGTTTCTCTCTCATCGATGTTTCTAATTCTCTATCCCTCTCCCTTACACTCTGTAAAAAAAATCAGTAAAATATATATTTTTTAGAAGAACTAAAAAAGTTTAAAGATAGTTTGCATGAAGCAGAGTGAGGGCAGAGGGGTGGAATACCTTAGCTAAATGCCACATCTTTCATAGAGAGAAGCCAAAACATGCAAGTGAAGAAACAGAGGAATAAACGTGTCGTTTAGAAAAGCGTGGCTAACTACCAGGAGGGAGAGAGAGGCAGAATCACGTGACGGCCTCAGGTTCCAGGGCACAGTGCCGGGTGGGCAGGAAAGACGGCTCTTGTTTTTATGCAGGGCCTCCCATACCGTTTGAGTTTTTGTTGGCATGTGCATGCATTCATTCCTTGGCTCTTTATAAAATTAAGTTTTAAAAAAGAAAGAAGAGAGCTAGATTAAAGCTAAGCAAGTCAGAAGGGCAACAGAGTGGTGTGGTTGGTTTGTTTTTGAACATACAAAAGACTTGGACATATTTATCGTCAGAGAATAAAGGAAAAAATAGGAAGATATTAAAGATAGAAAAAAAAGAAAAGAAATGGCAACTAGACCGTGGTTCTGACTCCTGTCTTGCCTCTGCCTCACCTTCCAAAGAACCTTAACCGGAACTTGTATTTTCTGAACCTTAGGATCACTCCTTAATTTTCCTTTCTTCAAATTTATTCTTTTCCTTTCACTTGCAAAAGCCTCGCCGTTCACCTCCCTTCCTCAAGGGGAATCAGTGTTTTCTGTTGGTTGTGCTTTGTTTCCGGATCCAGTAGCTAAAGCTACAGAGCTACACTTCTGTGGCCCCAGACGATAAGCATTGCTCGCTTGCAAGTCTGGTGTGGTAGTTCAGCAGTTCCACTCATTTTGACTGGGTTCACACACAAGTCAGAAGCTGACCTGACATCAGCCAATCGTGGAACAGCTGAGCAGACTGGACTCTCCTCCCCGTGTCTCTACTCCTCCAGCAGCTGGCCTAGGCGTGTTCTCTGAGTAATGGACGAGGCACAAGAGCAAGCCAGCCCATGGCACCAGTGTCACACTCACCACCATCCCACTGCTTCAAAGCAAATCCCATGACTGAGCTCAGAGTCAGGGGGAAAGGGAGAGACAAAGGAACAGAGAGAGAGAGACAAAGGAACATAGAAAAAGGGGTATAGATACAGGAAGGGGTGAAGAACTGGGAACATTATCGCATTCACTCTCACTACTGGATCAGGAGTTGGTAAGTTATGGGCCACAGGCTGAAGCTGGCTCACCATCTGTTTTTGTAAATAAAGTTTTACTGGGACACAGCCATGCTCATTCATTTATGTCTTGTCCATGGCTACTTTCACATTACAATGGCAGAGTTCAAGAATTGCCACAGAAGTAATACTGCCTAAAATATTTACTATCTGGCCCTTTACAGGAAAATACGCCAACTCTTGTTCCAGACCTTTCTCTAATCATTTATATAGACATATACACATACCATGTTATCTGTTGATTTTTTAAATTTGACATAAAGGGAAATTATTCTATAATTTCTTTTCCTACTGTAAAATGTCCTTGGAGACCTTTCTATGTCAGTACATATAGATCTACCTCATTCTTTTTTAAAATTTTTGCATAGTTTTCTGCCGTATGAGTATACTGTAATATATATATATATTCATTCCCTGGCTCCACCACCCGTTTTTTTGTTTGTTTTCATTTTCTACTATTACATACAAAACTGCAATTTCTAGCCTTATA
This sequence comes from Myotis lucifugus, assembly GCF_000147115.1. Lineage (NCBI taxonomy): Eukaryota > Metazoa > Chordata > Mammalia > Chiroptera > Vespertilionidae > Myotis > Myotis lucifugus. The sequence continues at coordinate 799,859 of NW_005871367.1, forward strand.
CATACTTCTTGGTACATATGTGAAGTGCATTTCTATAGGATAAATAGCTAACAATAAGTAGAATGAGTCAAAGGGTGTGCCAATTTTTTCACAACACCTTGAAACTTTCTTCTTTATTTATTGAATTTATTGGAGTACAGGTTTCAAGTGTATAAAACATCATCTGCATACTACATCGTCTGCCCATCTGAAACTTTCAAAGAAGAAACAAATTTATGTGAGGACCAGTATACAGTGGGGCCTGTATTACTATCATTCCACCATTAACATTTTTGCATGCTTGTTTTATAACATATCTATCCATTCCTCTATCAACCCATTAATTCACCTGTGTACAGTTAGGTTTGTAAATCGGTGGTTCCAAAATCCGAGTGTGGATGAATCTGTTGCTTCTGAGGGTAGGGTTCCAGAATCTGTGATATCTCTCTCTCTCTCTCTCTCTCTCTCTCTCTCTCTCTCTCTCTCTCTCTCTCCCCCCTCATCAGAGGATATTTTCCCATTGATTTTTAGAGAAACTGATGTGAGAGAGACATATCAATTGCTTGCCTCCTGAACACTTCCCATCCAGGCAGGGCCGGGATCAAGCCTGCAACCAAGGTATGAGCCTTTGACTGGAATCAACCCCGGGACCCTTCCGTCTGAGGACTGATGCTCTATCCACTGAGCCATACCAGGTAGGGCTGTGTATCTCCGAGTAGCCACCTGGCTGGTCCTGGTATAGCCTGTTCCAGTTTGAAAGTGACAGATTGGATGACCTGTGAACCCTCACTCCACCTCACCCCACCTCACCCCAGGTACTGGAATTCTGAGTTTAGTATTTGTTGCTATTCTTCCCTGTGTGTGTCCCGAAGAGTGCTCCTACTGTGCCCTCAGTGTTGATTCCATTGAAGGCTCTGGGTCCTGTTGTCTTTCTTTGCTCAGGAAAAGCTTTTGGTTCAAGGAGGAAATGGATATGAGCATTCCTAAAGAATGGTGACAGCCTCCCCTCCTGCCTCTTCCTTCCACCTGCACGCCCTCTGGCTGACAGGAGGAAGAGGAGCCATTGTGCAGTCTAGGTGGGCTCCCACCCACAGTCACAAAGCTGTGCTGAAGCCTGAGTTTTCCCATCAAGCAAATTAGGGGTAATTTGTTGCTTTATAAAAATTATTTTTTGTTGTTGTATGAAAGGATTCAATGCAGGTTTTCTTTTAATATCCAAGTTCTTTAGTGCATTTCAAACATAATTCCGTTTCTAACAATTCCCTTGAATCTTTTTTTTAAAGAATACACTGATTGTATAAAACCAGGTATGCCAGAAAGTTCCTCGTTATTGTCTTTGAAGTTCAAGAATGAAATTCTATAAATTCATAGAACCCAGTTTTGGTTTCTGGAAATGCAATCTTCCACTCAGTTGTTCAGATGAAAGAAAGCTAATAAAGGAAAATCACAGCTACCCTGACACCCTACAACCTACATTCATTCTCTATTTCTGATCATATTTTTAATAGGTATTATTACCTGTTAATTTTTGCAAAAACAATAACTACATTGGTATTTCAACTTGAACTTCTGGAATCATCTTGATCATAATTTTGTTGTTGTTGTTAATCCTCACCTGAGGATATTTTTCCATTGCTTTTTAGAGAGAGTGGAAGGGAGGGGGAAAGACAGAGAGAGAGAGAAGCACCGTGTGGCTCAGTTGGTTGGGCATCATCCTATGCACCACACATGCACACAAAACTGTTAAAACTGATGAAGATATTCAGTAAAGTTTCAGGATACAAAATCAACACATAAAAATCAGTTGCATTTCTATACACCAATAACAAACTATCTGAAAAGGAAAATAATCCCATTTATAATAGCATCAAAAAGAATAGAATACTTCAGAATAAAAGTATCCAAGGAGATGAAAGACTTGTACACTGAAAAAAATAAAACACTGATGAAAGGAATTAAAGCAAACAAAAATAAATGTTAAGACATCCCATGTTCATGGATTGGAAGAATTTATAATATTATAATGTTCATACTACCCAAAGAGTTCTATAAATTCAATAATATGCCTGTCAGTGGCCTAATGGCATTATTTACAGAAACAGGAAAAAAAATTCTAAAATTCATAAGGAACCACAAAAAGATCCTGAATAGCTAAAGCAGTTTTGAGCAAAAAGAACAAAGCCAGAGGCACCACTCCCTGGCAGGAGAGGGAAAGAGGGAGATACTAGTAGAAGGGTATGGTTTCAGTTACGCAAGATAAATAAGTCCTAGAGATCCACTAGACAGGGTAGTGCCTACAGGCAACATTGTGTTATATACTTAACATTTTGCTAAGGGTAGATCTTAACTGTTCTTATCACCAAAAAATAAAGAAGGCAGGAGAAACCTTGGAAGGGATGGGTGTTTATGGCATAGATTGCAGTAGTGTTTACAAGTGTATATTTAGTTCCAAAAGCATCAAGTTGTATACATTAAATACGTACAGTGTTCTGTATGTCAACCATACTTCAATAAAGTGCTTTTAAAAACAACAGAAACATTTAACAGTAAAAAAAAAAACCTCTAGCCCTAACCGGTTTGGCTCAGTGGATAGAGCGTCAGCCTGTGGACTGAAAGGTCCCAGGTTCGATTCCGGTCAAGGGCATGTACCTTGGTTGCGGGCACATCCCCAGTAGGAGGTGTGCAGGAGGCAGCTGATCGATGTTTCTCTCTCATCGATGTTTCTAACTTTCTATCCCTCTCCCTTCCTCTCTGTGAAAAATCAATAAAATATATTTAAAAAAAAACCCTCTAGAAAATGGGCAAAAGACATGAATAAACATTTCACAAAAAGGGTGTAGGGATGGCAAATCATCACCTAAAAAGATATTCCATTTCATTAGCCATGGAGGACATGCAAATCCAAACCACAGTAAGGTAGTATTACACCTATCAAGATCACTCAAATAAAACATAGTGCCAACACCCAGTGCTGCCGAGGATGAGGAGAAACCAGGCCCCTCATACACTGCGGCTGGGATGTAAACTGGTACAGGCCTTTGGAGAGGAGGATGGCGTTTCTTACAAAGCCAGAAATGTGCTCACATATGACTCAGCAGCTGCCCTCTTGGGGATTTATCCCAGAAAAATGAAAACATGTTCACACAGCCTGTATACTCATGTGCATAAGCAGCTTTATTTGTAATAGCCCAAATCTGGAAACAACCTAGAGGTCTTTCAATGAGTGAAGGGTTACATGAACTGTTTACCTTTGTGGTACCTCCATACCATGAAATACTACCCAGCAATCTTTAAAATATGAACTATTGATACATACAATGACTTGCATAAATTTCCAGGGAATTATGCTGAGTGTATAAAGCCAATCCAAAAAGACTACCTTACTGTATCATTCCATTTATATAGCATTCTTGAAATGACAAAAGGATAGAAAAACAGATCAGTGGTTGTCAACCACCCCCCCTACCCCCCCACCCCCTCACCCTCCCACCCTACCCCCTCCCTGGCAGGTAGGGGTGGTTATAAAAGGCAACAAGAGGGATCATCCCTCTGGTGATGGAACAGTTCTGTATTTTAACTGTGGTGGTGGATGTGTACCTACCTTCACATAGCATAGACTTGTAGCTCTAAAAATACACACACAGACACACACACACACACACACACACACACAAGTACAACTAAAGCTGAGAAAATCCAAATAAGATGGGTGGATTGCATCAATGCCAACATCCTGGTTGTGATATTGTACTACAGTTTTGGGAATTGTTACCATTGTGGAAAGCTGGATAAAGATGTGCAATCTCTCTGTATTGTTTCTGAACAATTGCATGTGAATCTAAGATGATCTCAATATGCTTTCATATTGTTCTAAATGTGTGAATGGGCCTGGGCTATTTATTTTTAAAATAAAAGCACAGTCCTCTTTAAAATGCAGAGGCCAGGGCCAGAAGGCTATATCATACAGTTTAAGAATCCACCTAGCTCACAAGTGCCACTCCCTCACCTTGCTGTCAGCTGCTGTGCGCTGCATAGTGTTGGAATTAGGAGCTGGAGAGGGAGCCAGGCCTTGGCCTCGCGGAGTTCAGGTGTGTGTGTGTGTGTGTGTGTGTGTGTGTGTGTGTGTGTGTGTGTGCTTGGCCTCGCGGAGTTCAGGTGTGTGTGTGTGTGTGTGTGTGTGTGTGTAGGTGGGCACTGGCGAGAGTGAGAAAGAGCAAAGGGAGCAGAGCTATGCCTCCCCTACTGTCAGGGAGGTGGCAGGCAGGGGAAGGTACTGTGCTAAGAACCCTGAAAGGGTCCAGGAGGG
>NW_005871367.1:805008-807967 GCF_000147115.1 Myotis lucifugus
GCAAGGCTTTGGCCCCGCAGCCGCTGCAGCCCAGCGAGGAGGGGCGCGGGCAGCGAGGTGCCGCCGAGCGCACTGCGGTCCCTGCCGGCATTAACCTTTCCTCGGAATGAAAGGAAAAGGAAAAGCGTCCATTTAAAGGGGCAAGGGCCGGCGGCATCCAGCCGGCTCGGAGGGTAGGGCCGCGGGCACGTGGGCGCGCAAGGCCACGCCAGGTGTCATAATGCGGGAGTGACCTCGGGCGCAGCGGCCCCGGCACCGGGCTGGCTCCCGAGAGCGCGCAACCAGTGCGGGGGAGGTGGCTTCAACTGTGCATTTCCCGTAGTGGTTCTAAGCCCCGAATTAACCCCTCTCACCCCACTCGCCCTCCACGGTCCTAGTAGAGCCTTTAAGCGCGCAGTGCCAGCAGCTTCATTTTATGTAAAGAGCCAGGGCACATTCTTCACGTTGATAACCTCTCCGTCCCCAGGCCCCCCCAGGGCAGCTTTCACACCCCTAAGACGTGGTTATCACACACCCACAGCGAGGGGTCCCTGTGCTCGGTGTTTGCCCCGCAGGACGCTGAAAGCAAAGTCTGGGCAGCCGCCCCGCACCCCCTCCCACGGCCAGCGAGGCCCAGCACCGACACTTGGTCCTGGTCTGTCTCCGTCTCTCTCTCTCTCTCTCTCTCCCCTCTCGGGTACCGCGCATTTTCTCAACGGAGCGTGACTCGGTAGACAATGAACTTGGAATTCCGAGAAGTAGCTGCCCTTGTCCAGTCTCTGCCTCCCGACACCTCAGCCCTTCCTGGCCGGCGCTGAACCCGGAGCGCCCGGTTCCGCCGTCCCCAGCTCCCCACTTCCCACGCAGCGGGAGGAGGGCCTTTCCGAGGTGCCCGTCTCAGTCCCGCAGCCACACGGAGGCCGCCCCGCCGCCCTGCTTCCCCAGGGCAGAGCCCCTGCAAGTCCAAAGCGCGGACGCCACTCACCTCCTCCATGCGGGGTGACCCCTGCGTGTGGGGGTGGGGGCGGGGGGGTGGGGAGAGGGCACGCTGCAAAGCATGTCAAGCCAAGACGGTCTGGAGTTCAACTAAACACAAACAGGCACTGAGTCACTCCTCCCTGCCGCCGGGCTCCCGCAGCGTCCGCATCCGGCAGGAGGATTTTAACAGGATCCGCCAGATCCGCTTGGAAACGATCTCCTCTGCGGTGTGGCAACAAGTGCCCCCCCAGCCCCCCGCCTGCCCGGCCGCAGCCTCCAGGCCCGCGGCCCCCGCTGGACCATCCGACTGGGTGTTTGTGTGAAGGGGGTGGGGTGGGGGAGGAAGGCTATTTATCTTTAATTGTGAAAATTCTGTGTCCTGTGCGCTAGGACTCTCTTGTTACGATCAATCTGCAATTCCAACGTGGAGGTATTAAAATAAACACCTTACCCACCATTCTACCAGAGGCTTTGTTTTTTGTTTTTTAACTGAGCATTTTCCTCTCGACGGACTTGCACTTTATTGGTGCGATTGCTCAACCTTTGTGGTTTGGAGAAATTGGGGGGGGGAGGGACGTAGCTGAGCACCGAGTTTCTTTTTCTATCAGATGCTCCTCCTGTCCGCGACCCCCCCCCCCAAAGGGACAATGATTCTCAGCTTCTCAAAGTCTCCGTACCTAGTGTTTGTTCCAGAACCTTTACTGGTAAGCCCCCTTTTGGGGTAAACCTGCTGGTCCCTTGTCCCACGCCCAGCGACACCCAGGTACCAATGGGTCAAGGTTCCCCGCCTTCCACACGGAGGGTCACATTCCCGTCGCAGAGGTCCTGGGGCGAACGGCAGGCTGCCCGGCCGATGGGCGCAGAGGCCGCAGCGCTCTGGGACCCAGGGCCTCCGGCTTCCTTCCTGCGGTTCCCTGGACTCCGATTGGGTACAAAACCCCCTTGGATAAAAGTTTGAAAGAATCTAGTGTACAGACTTCTCCTCCCAACCTGGTACGATACATAATCATACAAGTGTACCCACAAAACCACCCAAACGGAGAGCAGACGCCCGGCTTCGCGGTCGCCACGTGTTGCCGGAGTTGGCGCAGACGCGCCCGCGGGCGCGGTGGCGAACGTGACACCGCATTTTCTCCGAATTCCTGCCTTCTAGGGTGGTGCAGCCGGGAGGGGGGCCTCGGAGGGGGGGGCGGAGAGGCTGCGGAATCCATCCCTTCCGCGGGAGGACCGAGGCTTCCTCCGCGCGGGGTGGGGGCTCTCGCGCGGCCCCATCCTCCCACCGGAGAGGAGCAGCGCTCGGTATGGGTGATGAAGAGCCTGGCTTCCCGCGACCACGCGGCACGTCCCTGCCCGCACCACCAGCTTAGTTGTTTTCACTTGACCTCTGTTCTTCACCATGTGCTCCTAGAGGCCGGGGACTGGTGTCGCACCCCGAGGCCAGCGTCCCCCCCCCCTCCACCCAGCCTGCTTCCTGGGAAGGGTCGTGGATTTGCAGCCTCCGCGGCGCCCCTCCCTCTTCCCCAGGGCGCTGGCCCACGACCCTTGGCGACCTAACCCGGGAGCCGCCTGACCTCCCCGGGCGTGGTCGGGGGTCTCCCGGACCTCGGAGTTGGGCGGTGTCTGCAATGCGTCGCCTTGCGCTCTCTCCCGCACAGGGTGGGGCCGTGCGGGCGTGCGGGCGGAAAAGCAGACACACACCCCCGAGCGCCGTTGGGATTCTACGGCGCGGGGGGGGGTCGGGCACGCAGGGGGGAAACCTTTGGGGGGGGGGGGGAGGTTCTTGCGGCCCCGGGGGGGGGGGGGGGGGGAAAAAAAAAAAAAGGGAGGGGGGGGGCCGGGGGGGCCCCCTCTCTTCTCGGGGGGGCGCCCGAAAACCCCCCCCCAATTTGGGGTAAAAGGGGGATTGGGGAAGTTTTTTCCCGGCCCCCGGGGGGGCCCCCCCCGCCTTTTCCGTGGTCCCCCCCGGTTTTTTCCAAGAAGGAAAAATGGGCCCCCCAGGGGG
>NW_005871367.1:808410-842756 GCF_000147115.1 Myotis lucifugus
CCCCCGCCTGCGGCGCTCCCGCACCCGGCGCGAGGCTGGCGAGCGGAGGTCGCGACGAGAGGTTGAACCGCGGTGGCGCGCGCTTGCGGACCCTCAGGTGAGTGTGCCGGTGGGCGTGGGATGCTGCGGGGACAGCGCGGTTTGCATGCGGGTCTCCGGGTGCGGGCGCGGGTCCGGTGCGGATACGCAGGTTAAGTTTGCAAAGCGAGTCCGAGGTCCCTCTCCGGCTCGGTCTCCCCTCGCTGCTCCCGCGGTGGGGGGGCTCCCGCAGTGGGGGGCTCCCGCAAAAAACCTCCGCTTGGGGGGAAGGGCTTCAGGAAAGGCTTGTCTTGAGATACTTGACGAAGGTTGAAAAGACACATCAGGTGGAGCATTCAGCTGCAGCTGGTGGAGGTTACACAGGTGCACCGAGTGCGCCTTGGATGTGTGGCTTCTGGGCGAGGCGGATGCGCCCGAAATGGGGCAAAGCCTCTGCGGCGGGTCGTTCTGCCCCCGAAAGCCACTTAGATGCCGGGAGGGGGATTGCGCTGCTCGGAGGTGGTCGCCGGGCGCTATGGCAGCCAGTCGGTGACCCCCGTATTTCTGATATGTCCCTGTGGTGGCTCCGCGAAGAGCGTATGAGGTTTTAAGGCATCCAGAAAATACCCCTTTGCCTTTTAATTTCTTAGCATAAATTAGTATTAAAAGTGCTGAATCATGTAAAAAAAAAAGACGTGGAAAAAATTTACTTTATTCTTTGGTAAAGTTTTTTTTTTCAAAACTAATAATATCCATGTTTTTGGAATGATGTTTAAATGAAAGGTGTAGACACCAGGTGTTTAAAATCATGTAGAGACTGTCCTTGGCTTTATGGCTATTGATTGCTTTTCTTTCTTTAGGATGAGTTGTATCCATTATCTTTTACCACCTCCCCTTCCGTCCTCCCTCACCCCCCCCCCCCAAAAAAAAAATCCACAAAAAAACAAACACCAAGATGTGATTTTTGGGTGGATATCTTTTTTTTTTTTTTTTTTTTTTGGTGTGTCCATCATTGTAAAGGGAGTGGAGGAGACAGTCCTTGGAAATAGAAAAGATGTCTTTGATGAGTGCAATGATGGCCAATTTGGTTCGTCATATGCCACGGAAGGGAATGTCAGGCTGATAACATGCAGACTAGAGAGAAAAAGAAGCAGGAGTTGCCCATTGAAAAAGACATGAGCCCTAATTCAGTGGCACTCGGTAAGAGCTGAAGGGAAGTGCTTCCACATTGGAGCCAGGGTCCTCTTTGGGGGAGGGGGAGGGCGCAGTTTTTGATGCAAGTTCTGAGATAGATCAGATACCAAGTAGCATAAAGATGATTTTCTGAAACACCAGAGTCAGATTAGTAAAATGGGTGTGTCCGAAGACAGCTCTTGCCGCTTCTCTCTGGGCTGCGCTGTCGGAACTGCTCAGTGGCCTGCTGACTCATAAGGGGACCAGCATGGCTTAGCAGGGTTGGGTTGACTTATGGACTTTAAAGAACCATACCTGTAAAAAAAAAAAAAATAGAGAAAAGCCTTCAACAGAGACATCCATACACAGAGAAGCTTGTCTCCTCCTCATGTCTTCCTCAGGGTGATTTCTCTCCCGTTCCTTGACTTGTCACCTTCATTTCAATACTTGTCATCCATGCCTGTGCACAGAACATTCGATTTGACACAGAGATTTTCATCTGAATCTTCACGTTAGAAATAGTGGCACTGCAAACAACATGATGATTCCAGAGGTGTTTGGGAAGGACAGGGAAACCCCGGAATGTGAAGGATTAATGGAGTTCTCTTTGCCGCACAGACTCCCTTCACACTGCACACAAGACCAGGGAGCCCCACCCTGTTTCTGAGCATCTGCGTGAAAGGCCAGGAAATGAATTCAACAATTGCAGTGGTGCAGTGAGAGGCAGTTTCTAGGCGTGGGTGTTCCGTTTATTTAAATAATCACTGAAATCCTGGAGGGCGGGCTTTAACCCATAGGCAGGTAGTCAGTGGTATTCCATCTCACCTGCCAACTTGTCACAATGTCCATTTAACTCTGAAAGGTTGATTTTGATAGAAAAGGGATATGAAGTGGGAGCCGCTTCCACATTTTCAGGTCCGGGGCTAAATGACATGATCGGACAAATATCAAAGCATGGAGTGAAGCCAAAAAGAGTTATTTTTGCTCTGATATTCTTAATGAAATTTCTTTATAAAAGCAAGGGTTTTTTGGTTTTTTGTTTTTTGTTTTTTGTTTTAAGAAAGAGGGGGTCCATTTTTTCAGGCATTTTTTCCTGATAGCACCTGGCATCTCAGAACAGAGATGCCTGATAGGAGCAGGAAACAGGTGAGAGATGGTTTTTTTGGTGTGTCCATGACTGTACTGCTTGGTCCTTCAATCAGAACCCAGTCGTGTCATGTCATGTCGGATTAGAGGACGGCCATTTCTGCAACAAGGCGAGATTTCAAACCTCATTTCAATGGGAAAGGAAACGTTTTGAGCTGCTCTGAAGAAAGGCGTTCATTGTAAATGCACAATTCCTTATTGTCAGAGCCATGCTTACCCGCATCGTCTACTGCAGACAGCAGGTCCAACCACAAGGAAGGGAGACACCAAGACTTTTTTAATTTTTAAATAAAAAGTTTTCGAAAGGATGCCCACGTGAGGTTGCCATTCCCTTTTCAAGGCCAATTCATCATTTAAAGAAAATAAAACAATACTTGCCCCTTGATGGCTGGAGTGAATTAACGCATTGCCGAAGCTGGATGTGGTGACCGGGTAGCGGTATCTCAGCAGTCACTCCCGTCGGAAGTGAGACGCCAGGGGGAAATTGCATGTTCTCTTTGGAACTCATGTTAAGTTCAAAGCTGCTGGAACCACCTTTTCCTTTTTTTTTTTTTTCTTCCTCCTCATACCATCTTTCCCCTCTTTTAAATCCACAAACCAACACCTGCAAATCCTAGCACCCGGAAGGCTTTGAGATTTTACCAGAAGCACCCAGTCAGGTAAATGGCTGTGGTTGCGGGTCCTTCTAAGTCAAAATCCAGTTCAGCTTGGGCTTCAAGAATCAAATTGGTAGGGTGTCTCCGCTGCTTTCCTCAGACGCTGGTGCCCTGGCAGCCTGGTTCCCAAAGGGGTCTTTTCCTCCGATTTGCAGTGATGATTTTGTGGAAGCTAGCACTCTGCCCATTTGCACAGTTAATTGCAGTGGCAGAAGGTTCCAGAACAGTACCTCCTTGAGTTCCGACAGGGAATGTGTACACAGCATTGTACGAGGAACGTTCCAGAACACCCACCTCCCGGCGAAGTGAATGTGCTGGCTGAATAAACACCTGGGCTGCTTTAGGCCGCCAGCCAATCTCGTTTTTTACCATAAAAGATGATATTAATGTACACAGAGCTTTTGTAGAGAGTCGCAGATGGACAGGGGTGTCTGAGGTCTGACTTAAGAGCTGGGCCTCGCAAAAATCTACCTTTTCCCATTTGAGGATGTCCAGTCGTGTATTTGCCAAGGAAATTGAAGAAAGCACATTTTGCTAATGCACTTATTACAGGGAGTTTTAAGATACTAATATCAATAACATCCCTGTCTTTTAAGTATTTAAAAATTAACATATTCACACACTTTGGGGTGTGTGAGTATTGAGTTGGGTTGAGTATTGATCAGGAATTGCCTTTAAAAGAACATTTGGAAATTGCTGCTCCTTTAAAATTAGGTGACACTGAATAGTTACACATAATTCTCTTTATTGTGCATACTTTTTAAAAAATAAATATTTTTTTGATTTTTTTACAGAGAGGAAGGGAGAGGGATAGAGAGAATTAGAAACATCGATGAGAGAGAAACATCGATCAGCTGCCTCCTGCACACCCCCTACTGGGGATGTGCCCACAACCAAGGTACATGCCCTTGACCGGAATCGAACCTGGGACCCTTCAGTCCACAGGCCGACGCTCTATCCACTGAGCCAAACCAGCCAGGGCTATTGTGCATACTTTTCCGCATACACACATGTCCCACACAAACTGGAGTTGCTATTTGGGGTTATTAGGTTATTTATTTTGAGGGCACGTGGGGTGGGGTGGCGGGGGGAGTTTTTGTTTCTTTCCTGGTGGATTTGGGCTCTAGTCCCGTGCTGCGGTACCTTCGTGCTTAGGGTCCTCGAGAAGAGGCAGTGAACAGATACAATAGATCATGTTATAAGTCAGTATGTTTTTTGCAATGTGTCTTCTTTCAAGTTTGCAATTTAAAAGTAGTCATGCTCTGGGTTTTAGAACCAAAAATCACGGGAAATCGCTTCTGTCCAGATGCAGCTCAGGATGCCCTCCTTTGGTCACATCACTACATCTTTGGGATTCGTGGGATTTGGAAACTACCCAGGCTGCTAATGATCACAATACGTTGGTCTTTCAGGCGTTCCTTTGGTACCGTGGACGGAGACCGCTCTTCTGCCCGACAGTCGTTCAAAACGTAAGTTCAGCAAACCCAGCGATCACATCTGGATCGTTCTGGAGCTTTCATGCAGCGCAGATCTTCCCATTCTCATTTCTTCTACCCAAGACTTTAGCCTCATAAATAAGAGTCTTAAAGGGAGATGGTACCATCCCCTCGGGTGGGGGGAGGGATGTCTAACTTAGACCAGCATTTGATCATGGTCGAGCAATGCCACTTTATACAACCGCCGTCACAGCCGTCTTCCCCACCCCTCCCCACCACAGTATGTTTCTGCTAATAGAACATGAGCCTTTGGTGTCTGGCTAATGCTGAGTGGACCCTTCCCAGGATGTCTCATCTTTCTGGGTGGCCTCTTCTAATCTTTTCCTGGCTCAAGCAGGCAGATGCTCCGATATGTAGACACATTTGTGCCAGATGCTGTGGCTACTGTTGAACTCCCTTTCCCACCACATACATTAACCAAAATGCCTCTTCAGCTCAGCCGATGAAGGTCACACGTTTGGGCTCGGCTACACCTCAGTGACAAGTGGAGAGTGTTCAAAGATGCATTGGGCATTGCCCTTTCAAAGGCGTTGGATGGTGCGGGACTTGACAGGTGTCCTGGGGATGGGTCGGGGCCCACCTTCTCCACTTTAGGCTGCCAAGTACTTTCAAGGATGGCCCTTGATGGAGGGAACTGCCTCTTATCGGAAAGGGCCCCGGTGCTGGTTTAGACCCCTCCTGCTTCTTTAGAGACCTCAACATACAATTGAAGATATTTTTGAAACATTTGTAGGAATTTAAAGCATTTCATCAGTGGTCAGGGTCTAGAAAGCCGGTTTTTATTAAGAAAAACGTCTGCCCTACCTTCTCTCCCCCGGACTTTTCTGCCTTCCGTTCTCTGCCCAAAACATGGATTTTCATATAACTCTGTTCACTGGAGATCTCTCTCTTTCTGTGTTGCCGCAGAGTTTATTGCTAGAGCTGCTAAGAGACTTTCGGTGCAAATGGTATATTGATCACTTGAAATCTCCTTTGAGCTTGACTGAATATACATAATGGGGTGTCAATCAGGGGGGGAGAAATCTCATAATAAATGGCAGGCAACTTATATTCATGAGCAAAAAATGTCTTGGGCAAAAGATCATGTTTACTGTAGCATGACCGTCTGAGTTCGCCCGGCTCCCTCACATTCACCGAGTCGACGTTTAATAGCAAAAGGCAAAAGGTTAGAAGACCAAGGTCCTGGAACCTTTCTCTCTGTGTTGCGATGGGGAAGCACTTTTGCACACCCTGGAGTATAAACGTCGGCTAGAACCACAGCCAGCGAGAAAGCGTTTCCCACCTGAGGACTCCAGGAACAGAAAATAAATCTGTTGAAGTTGGGGTGGATTTAAAACCAGCTACTGACTTACGCGGTCCATATTTATAAGTTCTTACCACGCGTGTTCCCGTGCACACACGCACTGTATGCAAATATTTTCAATGTGTATACGGGAGAGCGCGGTACATTTAGAGAGAATCCTGCTTTGCATACATTATTTTTAAGAACAACGGAGCGAAGGAGTAGCCGTGCGTTAGGAAAGCTATATCGTGGTTCGTTATTTTTTTCCTTTTGGAATTTCCCATTGGATGTTATAAGTAAAGGAATCTCAATTTCCAAGTTTTATGTGTAATTCTTTAAAATGTGTTTTCCCAGTGGAGCAGTGATTATGATGGTAGGTATTTCCGGGGAAGTGATGGTGTTTGGTTACGTTCTGTAGCTGACTTCGAGTTGACACGGTTGCTGCTTGTTGTCTATGTGGAATGTGGCCACAGAGGGACGTGGGGTGTCGTCGTGGCTTCCCCCCAGGACAGTGTGGGGTACATTATGCTTTCCCAGCCTGCCGGGTGTGGTGCAACCTAATTTCCATCAGAGATTCTTTATCTCCTGTAAATGAATGAAGCTATCGGGCTCTTTGCTAATCAGGTTTTAATTTGCTTGTTTATGGGAATGGGGGGCGGGTGGGGGGAGTCACATGCTACACAAAACCTCAGGTCATATCCGATCGTCAGAAGACTCTACCTCTCACAAAGCGTGTGTTAAGTGGGCCAGGAGAAGCTATTACAGTATATAGGACATGGCATCAGGCCCCAATCACATCTACTGTTTTTCCACAGGGTTTCAAGAACTTTTGCCTACCTTCATCTACTTCATTAAAATGCTTCTGATTTGCTTGTCAGGGTCTCCGGTTAGAGGGTGCAAAGTTTGCTGAGAAACGGGATTATCTGAGAACTGGCCAGGTGCAGAAGTTCACAGCAGGTGTTTATAGGAGAGTTCCGATGTTAGTAACTTTTATAAGTAAAATCTTTCATCTGTATACTCCCTTATGTATGTATACAGTTTTGTAACAATTAGAAACTACGTGTAGTGTGTGGCTTTTTGCACCAAGGGAGGCAGTCAGATTTGACAGTTTAAGCTAGGAGAATTGTGCTGTTGAGATTTTAGCAAAAGCCAGGTTATGCGGGAACTTGAAACTCTGGAATTAGCCATTTAAATAAACTTCATTACTTTTAACTTACAGAGGAATGTATGTCTGCAAATGTTAAAACCGGGATATCATCAATAAAAGGAAAATATTAAATCCTGGGACAAATAAAATGGGAAAGGAAAAATTTCCCAGAGACATTCCCATCTGCAACCTATGTGTGTAGGGTTTGCTGTTGTCTTGAATTTTGGATAGTTTTACTAATTTACTTCAACAAAGTGAAGACAGCAAAATTCATAGGTAATAAATACAAGTTAACATGAACTATTTCCTGATTAAAGTATATTCAAGATTACGTGTTGTGCCCGGCCGGCATGGCTCACTGGTTGAGAGTGGACCTATGAACCAGGAGGTCACAGTTCGATTCCCAGTCAGGGCACATGCCTGGGTTGCAGGCTGGATCCCCAGTGGGGGTGTGCAGGAGGCAGACGATCAGTGATTCTCTTTCATTATTGATGTTTCTCTCTCTCTCCCTCTCTGAAATCAATAAGAATTATATATATTTGAAAAGATTATGTGTTGTTAATATAAATACCAAGTCTTAACAGATTGCTTTTGTACCAGCCCTGGCCATTTCACAGTGAAAATATTTAAAGATAAATAGAACACGTTTAAGCACATATCCTTTATACATCTCAGTAGAACTAAAAATATCAGGATTCTCACCAGGTTCTTGGTAAAGCTTGTAAATTTTATTTTTTAATCTTTATTCAATATAAATTCCACAAGCAGAGTTGAATTTGCAGAAATGGACATTAGAATTTCTGAGGTTTGACTTTTATATTTGCTGACTGAAGATCCTGGAACTCCTTATTTTCATTGTCTGTAACTGCTGTGTTCCAGAAACTGAAGAGCCGCAGCTCTCCATTAGATACGGCAAATTTAAAGTTATTTCATTTAGTAGAAGAACAGCAGTGGGACCCATTCTCCCTCCAACGAGGATTTAAATAGTAACTACTTTGATGCAGTGGGTTAAGAATAATATGCTTTTTTTAAAAAAAAAAAAGATGGTGTGTGTTGTTGTTTTTTCACTTTAGTAAAAAACACATTGAGGCAAAGTAAAATTACAATGTGCTAATTTAATTATCAGTGGAATAGTAGCTTGGTGTGTATTCCTTTTAATAAATCTAGCTTTCACATTTAATAAAGCATTTATTTTCCAGTTTAATTGCTCATGCTAATAGACAGTCAGCAGTGTGCTTAGGGTGTGTAACTTCTGAGCCTTATGTAAGTTTGTTTCACTAAGAGAAATGCTGTAACGCAGCGGAAACCTTGATCAACCCTCCGTGGCCTCTTCAGAATCCATATAAGAAGAGGAGCTAGGGGTCACAGTCGGCCAGTGACTTCGTATAGTATACTTACTGACAGAATAATATATGTATGTTATGTACATATAGACAATGCTAATTGCAGGCATAATGTTATATTATACTTATTAATAGTTGAATGCATATACCATTTCAAACAAGTATAAACCAGGCCAGTTTAATTCAAAACCTAATATTGAGAAATAGAGCAAATGTTCTATAACATTAAAGAAAATAGGCTTAACTACTTCCCCAGCTTAATTTTTGCTTGAGATACACGTGGGAGCAAAAGTTATTTTCTTTTTTTAAAATATGTTTTTATTGATTTCAGACAAACGGAGAGGGAGAGGGAGATAGAAGCATCAATGATGAGAGAGTATCATTGATCGGCTGCCTCCTGCACGGCCCCCACTGGGGATGGAGCCCGAAATGCGGGCATGTGCCCTGACCTGGGATCAAGCCATGACCTCCTGGTTCATAGGTCGATGCTCAACCACTGAGCCAGGCCGGCCAGACAAAAGCTATTTTCTTACCGACAGGCTAATCCCCCATGGTTATGGTGGATTGGGTGAAAGAGTGATTAGTGGTAGGTTTTGGTGTGTGTGTGGGGGGCGCGGGGGGGTTGTTTTGTTTTTGGTGTGTTTGTGTGTATTGGCCGGAGGTGGGGGGCTTTAAGGAATGAAAGTTTCATTTTTTAAAAATCAGTAAATCAAGTGGAACCAGTTAATCCCACTTTCAGGTTAAATTTCCTCATCTCGCTGTAGCCTCGGCCCCTCAGACTTGGCTTCCGTCACGCTGACATGATTACACGCGCAAACCCATCATCTGATGGACTTTGATTTTTCCTCAGCCGAGCTGAGGGGGTGGCCAGTCTGTGAATTTGGTCCCCAAATCCAGAGCTTGAAAACTCAGTGTCATAGCCGAGGCTCATGTCCAGCAAAGTAGCTACACCTTCTTCTGCATTGTCATTTCGTTGCTGTGCTCTTTATACTCCTGCAAACACCTGTACCTTTTCCGCGAGCTCCTCAAAACCATTTTTCTCTTATCTGTAAAGGTGCAGGACAAGTGTTTAAGGTAAGACTGATACATGTGAAACGCACCGTAGACGCCCTGTCAGGCTCCTGCACGCCCATGTAATCTGGGGAAGTCATTGGGGGCTGGACCGAGCTCTCACCCGGGTCAGCCTGCATCTCAGTGGAGCATTTGCAGAGCTGGGGCTCGGGGTTCCCACAGGCAAACACGAGGCAGGGACTTCAGTGGGCAGTTAAATAAAACAGCATCAGCTGGACATTTATAGAGACGAGAACTGAGGCTGTCTCTCCGAAGATGTTAGTACTTGTAGGAAAATCAGCCAAATTCAGGGCTGCTGCTTTTTTCTTTCTTTCTTCCTCTCTCCCTCCTTCCCTCCCTCCTTCCCTCCCTCCCTCCCTCCCTCCCTCCCTCCCTCCCTTCCTCCCTTCCTTCCGTCATAGTCCAGGGATGGCGCCGCTGGTGGCCATGATGACGAAATATGCGTAATTTTTCTAGCTCTGCCCATGAGGCCGGCGGGTTCCGTAGCTCATTTCTTGAGCAGCGCGTCCAGTGACACTTTGTGGTGACACAACCCCTGTGAGCCAGGCGCAGATGTGGCTGGTGGGACTGAGAAACTGAATTTCCAAACTGTGACTTTAATTTTAATTACAATTTCAATTGGAAAAAAAAAAAAAGCACATACATGTGGCTGGTGGCTGCATGTTGGGGGAGCGAGTCGGGTTTGCCATGGAGTCCGCTGTGTGGGCGACGTGAGCCCAGGGGTGTGCACACCCCAGCAACTCGGGCCACTCAGTGCGGACCATGGCGCTCTCAAGGTTGTGCTTGTTGGATTCTCATTTGTAATCTGCCCGTTCAGGGCACAGTGGGTGATATTGTTACTGCCGTGTGTGTGTGTGTGTGTGTGTGTGTGTGTGTGTGTGTGTGTGTGTGTAGAACACCTAAAATGAGATCTACCCTCTTAACTGATTTTTGAGTGTACAATACAGTATTGTCTGTCATACAGCCAGTTCCAGGATGTATTCATTGCACATAACTGGAACTTTGTACCCTGTGATTCGCAGCTCTCCATGCCCCCCACCCCCCAGCCCTGGCAGCCACCATCCTCCTTGGCCTCCGTGAGTTTGACTGTTGTTGGCCTGAGACCCAGTCCCCCCCAGGCAGTCTCCGCTGTTCCCGAGCCTCCCTGGGTCTTGGCTGGCTTGCTGGGCTTTGCGTGTGCATCCGAGGGGCTCTGAGAGAGGGTTCTGGCTTTGGGGTGAGGGGCTTGGGGACAACTGGCACCACTCAGGACTCGGAAGGGCCCCTTGGCGAGGATGGGACCACCCACATCTCGGTCGCCTGCCTGCCTTTCTGGCCCCGCCACACGGGCTTCTCGCTGGGCCCCCCAGGCCCTGCAGCCCAGGCCTCGATGGGGTCTAGCCGCTCTTCTGCCCCTGCGTTTACTGGTCTGTATCTCCCTCCAGGCCTGGTTCAGAGGTCACCCACAAGCTTCCTCCGATGCTTTGGGCCAGCCCCCTCATTCCCAAAGCCTCCCAGCCCTTCGTTGGGACTTTTGGGATGCACTTCGCTGCACCCCCTTCTTTGAAGGAACAAGCAGTTTGAGGCCCGCTGGCTGGTGTTTGTCGTGGAGGGGGAAGGAGCCCCTGGACCCTGCCGTGGTTGCCCTCTCCCTGTGTCCCCGTCTGTACTCAGCCGACCTGCTGGGACACATGGTGACGCGTGGTCCCGCCAGCACAGCATCTGTTTGGGCCAGTCCTGGCTGTCCCCCGCGAGCCCCCTTCTGGGGCTGCTGCTTCTGGGGTAGCCAGACCCTAAGGTGCACCCCCCTTCTTCCCTGGGACACCCCTTAGGGAATGTGGGACGGCCAGGTCCCTGCACTGGACAGCCATGGAGATGAGGGTGCTGCTCTGCCCTGCCTTTCCCGTGGGGGGGGGGGGGGGAGTTGGCCAGGGTGCCAAGGGTCACACCCGCTGGGCTGACTTGGAGAAGCTTCCAGAGTCGATCTTGGTGAAGGAGGAGGAAGAGGAAGGCGGCAGAGGTTGAGGGAGGGTCACAGGGCAGCTTATTTGAGGAACTGCAAGTATGTGAAGTATTTTCATGCGGGGTAGACACGGAGGCAGGCGGGCAGGAGAGCAGAGCGCGGGCCTTGGGCCTGCCTTGCCTGCACACACTCTCAGATTCTGTGGTTGAGCCAGAGGAGCAGCGGGTCCGCAAGACACTGCAAACCCCCAGGGGGGCACCGTGGGCTGCTGGCCTCGTTCTGCCTCTGTCTGGGAACTTCCCTCCACACGGATGCTCCGGCCTGGCTGGGCCGGGACCTGCTCCCCTTCGAGGGGTCATCGCCCCCTGAGCCACACCGCCCACCACGTGGAGGGCTCTGCTGCCATGCCCGCAGTCGGGTGAGGGGCCCGGGGTGGGCACTTTCCCGCCTTCCATGGATGGTAGTTGACACACTGACAGCCTCATGTGGGACAGGAGAACTAATCCCCGGGGAGATGTGGCCACAAACCCCAGGGCACTGTGACCCTGAGGGTGAGGAGTAGCACATGCCAATCTTGTCCCTCAGCCAGGGGCCCCTTCCCCACTTTGGGAGAAAGAGCAGGGCTCATCCCGGAGGTGTACTCAGGTTTTCTCCCTGTTGGCAGCCCCACCCGGTGCCAGGGGCCCATCAGGGGCCACCCCACGGGCCGCAGCCTGCAAGGGTGTGGACCGCTCTGGGTGGCCCCCGAGTGAGCGGGTCCCCTCAGACCTGGCCAGCGCCTTCTCCCCTCTGCCCTCCGTCTCTGCGCTGACAAGTAAGGCCCTGAAAAAGCACAATTCACAACAAGGACAAGAGCCCTTTCATGCGCAAGAATGGCCCAGCCGTGCGCGTTAGCACCATTTATGTCCTCAGCTGTAGGAGTCACTGTACTTGAGAATGGCGAGCGGCACTGCTGTAGGAAGGCTGCTCAGTCACTGGATTCAAAGCCCACTGAGAGGGCTCATTGTCCCCCCGCAGCACGGTGGCCTAGGCCCGGGGCCGATCCGAGTTTGCTGAGTGGGTGGCGCTGGCAGGGCCATTGTCGGGAGCCTGTGGGCTGGGGAAGGTGAGGAATGTGCCTGTGGGTCCCGGCCTGTGACAGGCTCAGGCGGCCGAGAGCCCTCTGCAGAATGACAAAGCACCTGCACGGGCAAATCCGAGAATCTGGGTCGGTTCCCCATTTAAGGTGACCGTCCTGGACCCTGGAGCCCATGTGGAGGGATGATGGTTATCTGTAATCCTGGTTGTTGGTGCGAATGCTCCCTCAGCTACCCAGGGTCCCGCTGACACCCTCTGAACTCATATACTCGGGTTGGTCAGCAGGTGTTGTCTTTTTTTTTTTTTTTTTTTACAGAGAGGAAGGGAGAGGGATAGAGAGTTAGAAACATCGATGAGAGAGCAACATCGATCAGCTGCCTCCTGCACACCCCCTATTGGGGATGTGCCCGCAACCAAGGTATATGCCCTTGACTGGAATCGAACCTGGGACCTTTCAGTCCGCAGACCGACGCTCTATCCACTGAGCCAAACCAGTCAGGGCATAGCAGGTGTTGTCTTGTTGGGGACCTGGCACGGTTTTAGGGACAGGAGGATCCAGAGTACCTGGTCCCATCTGCCCTTCACCAAAATCCCCCCCCCAAGTTCGGCCACCTCTTCCTGCAGCCCCTGCTCTGTCCTGGGGGGCCAGGGCGCAGACACAGCATGGTCAGGGACTGGGTCTCATTCTGCCCAGGATGATGCCCCACAGTTGGCTCCACCTCTAGGGATATCATTTGAACTGCTAATGCCCAGCTGTGGGCTCTCCATCCCCCGGGGCTGGACTCGGATTGGCCAGCTGGTCCCTGAGAAGATTGATCCAGGGCGTAAGGAGATTTTGCACCCCCTTGACTTGTTGTTCCTGCCTAGTTAACGATCGCTCTGCAGTGTTTCCTTAGCACTGGGTGGGGATATTTTCATTTTATCTTCATCACCATTCATGTAGTAGGTACTGTTACCACCATTTGCAAGTGAAAAAATTGGCCCGGAGAGAGTGGGCCGATGGCTCAAGGTCACACAGCTAGGAAGAGGTGGGGGTGGGCCTGCGTCTCCGGGGCCTGAACCCTGAGCTGCCGCAGTCCAGGATCCTGGTCCCGACTCACCTACCCCAGGTATTTCTGAGTCATGAGGCCTGGAAGACGAAGAAGGGACGAGTCTGCTTGGATGTGCTCCAGGGGCCGCATTTCCCAGCAGCCGGGCCTCCCCGCCCCCCATGATCCATCCACATGGCTCCCCGGGGCCCCCTGCCCCTCGCCTCTGTACACATCAGTGAGTCATTTCCTCAACTTTGTTTTTCCTTAGGGTTTCAGTCCTCTTAGAAAAGTATCCTGCACAATGATTTATGTCTGTCCCTGCGGATCATTTCTTGAAGTTGTTCCAAAGACTTCCAGAATTATTATGTTTTGTTTGAGTATTAGATTTCTGTCTCTGGAAAATATATCACCGTATGCTATCAACTCTGGACATTAGCTTCAGTGGAGTAAGTTTTGTTTTTTTTTTTTATTCCAGTTAATCAAATGTTTTGTCTCAGGGCAACCTAAACCTTCGCTGGAGAAATGCTGAGAGAATGGGGGAGGGCCTCACGCTCAGGGCTACACACCATACGCTCATCCCTGACTCCCCCGCGTACCCCTGGAGGCAAGAAGGGAAATCAAGCCAGACAGGGACAGGCTTCAGGGGCGGAGAAGAAAGCAGCCAGGATGAGTGGAAGCCTCCCCGCAGGGCTGAGCTCCCCGCCTGCTTATGAGAGTGATGGAACTTGGGCTTGGATTCGGATGGCCTGGCTTCACCTGTGGAGGTGAGCTGACGGGGGAGTGCCCACTGCCACTGTGTGCATCCCTGTTTGTTTGTTTTTTAAAGACTCTTGCTGAGATCCCAAAGCAAGGCTTCCTCCAGTGGCCCCGTCCTTGGGAGGAAGCCGCGTGGTGGGGAGCCCAGTACGTCTCACGGGCACTTCCACCACATCCAGAGACCACACGCGGAGCAGACACCTGGTGGCCGCCCAAGGGTTCAGGACATTCTGGACAATGAGGGTGTGGCCCGGGGACCCCACCCCACCCTCCCTGCCTCCCATGTTTCCTGGTGGAACATTCTGAGCCTCATGGCCAGGATGTGGGTACATTTCAGGGGACCAGAAATCTCCCCTGCAGTTGCCAGGCACCGGGCACCCCAGCAAGCCAGCCACACAGCCGTCCCTGCTGTCAGCCCTGGCACCTCCTCTCCCTCACGCCCACATCCACCCCATCTCCTGAGCAAAAGCCACCACCTCCCTCCTCGGGCCCAACCCTGGCCTCCGTCTACACCTGGTCTACCTGTCTCCAGCCTCACACCTGGTCCCCAGCCATATAGCATCCAGGCCGGGCTTTAGAATCACAAATCTGGTCACGTTAGGCTTCCCCGCTCCCCCCAACCTCCCCCCGCCCCCCCCAATCCCCTGCCATGGAGCCAGCCGCCTCTGTGTTTCGTCACAACACCCTGCAGTTTCAGTTGCCTGCTCTGTTCCTCTTACCCCCCTTAGCTAGCAGGGCTACTCGGGCAGGACTGTGTCCGTGTTGTCCACTTCTGCCTCCCAGCAGCCAGCATGGCCTGACAGCCGTTGCTCGGGAGTGTCAGAGAGACAAGCGCGGGAGGGTCTAAACCAGGGGTGGGCAAACTTTTTGACTCGAGGGCCACAATGGGTTCTTAAACTGGACCGGAGGGCCGGAACAAAAGCATGGATGGAGTGTTTGTGTGAACTAATATAAATTCAAAGTAAACATCATTACATAAAAGGGTACGGTCTTTTTTTTTTTTAGTTTTATTCATTTCAAACGGGCCGTATCCGGCCCTCGGGCCATAGTTTGCCCACGGCTGGTCTAAACACACAAATGTCTGGAATCCGTCTGCTGAGAAGCCAGGAGGACCCGCTGGAGGTAACAGCAGGTGCAGGGTGGAGAAAGAAGCCCCCAACACCCCACCCACCTGCCATTTCTGACTGAGACAGCGGCCAGGGGCTCCCCAGGCCAGGTGGTGCGCATGCTTCTGGGGGGTTTGGAGGAGGGGGTGCTCCTCGCACCAGGAGAAAGGTGGTGGCCGTGGACCAGCTCCTGGTGGGGGAACCCTGGGCAGGTTAGAGAGGACGCACATGGACATGTTGAGTACGTTCGGTGCCAGCTTCTCGCACGTCACCTCGGGTCATCGCCCCCTGAATTTGGTGAGATTGGGTGTACACTTCCCGTCCACCTGATAAGGACACTGAGGCTTAGAGAAGCCGGACGCTGCCCCGTCCTCTCCACTCCTGGTCTGTCAGCCCAGCCGGAGCCGAATGAACCCGCTAGAAAGAAGCCAGTGCTCAGACCCCGACTGCCTCAGTCTGACTAAACCTTCATCTCTGGGTCACAGCCAAGACGAGGTCCCACCGTGAGGAACCCTCCCCTATGATGACGGCCATTAAGCCAGGTGGACAGTTTCTTACCTGGAGATTCCAGGAACTGCCTGGGACTCTCCAGGGAAGAGTGGCTCCATTTCAGCAGTGTGTACGTGGGATAGCGACTCGCCTGGGCTGGAGATCTTGAAGTCTGAAGCAAGGTCAGGAGTTGTCAGTCTCCGGACGGAGCACGGACAGTGTCAGGAACAGACGTCGGTGGAGGCGTTGGGAGGAACAGTGGGATCAAATTTCCTGCCTGGTGTCCATAGCAGCAGCTGAGAGTTTGGAGGTGAGAGCTGATGACAGTGGGGTAGATGGAGTTTGTTGGGGCAGCTGTAATAGCCAGGCCATGAGAGAAAGACTGTAAGATGGTGGTAGAAGGTGCGACACGGTCCAAGGAGAAAGACCAGAGACCTCAGAAAATGATCGTTAGAGGTGGCTCCTGACCTTTCCCTTGGCCCGAGACCAGTCACATGCTCCCAGGTCAACTCTTGCTCATGAGCAGGTCCCAGTTCTAGATGCCAGTGCAGGTCAGACGGTCGAGCTCAGTCCTGTCCACACAGAGAGGGTGGCATGGCCCAGGGGTCACCATCACTTACGGGACGGAGTCTCAAATCCAGTCTCAAACGGTAGCTTCCCTCATGTCGATGGTCCAGCCGAGCAGAGAACGGTCGGCTGTGGGATGAATAGGGAGCAGGATTGAAGGATGGTGGAGAGGAACGAGAGTCCCTACAGAGGATCCGGCCTTGCTTTCCAGAAAGAACCACAGGATAATCCCACCCCCTACTACCTGGGCATTCAGAGCTTCAGACTCCTGAGAAGGAGCACCCCAAAATCAGTAGGCACGATCCCACACTGGGACGTTAGCTCGCTGTGCCGCCTCATTAGCGCCTCTTCTACAAAGTAGAACTGCTGCCTGCCATCCGTGCTGTGGCGCTGCAATGACAGGTCTGTACATGCAGACCTCATCCGGGTCTGCTGTACTTTCCTTTCAAATGCCAATGCGTTAACGGCGTAGGCCCCTCTGCCCCTGTCACTCTAGGGTGGAGTTGGTTTTTGTCATCACTGTCTTGCCCTCCCTCGTGAATGACTCACAAAGCACTTGTGGTCCAACCAGACCGGCCCCGTGAAAACACCAGGATTACACACAGCCCCTGACCGTGAGCACCGAGGCCAAGGGCAGGCGCATCCAAGGGAACCCAGACCAGGAGGAGAGCTCAGGGACGGGCTGTACGATGAGCTGTCCCGAGTGGTCCGCGCTCCTCCCCGGATGCCCCCCATGGCAGTCACGGGCCAACCCCCATGCCGTTGACCATCTGGCTCTCCTTCCTTTCATGACTTGGCCACAAAGCAAATCAGCCGGCTCTTCTCTGGGCTGGGGTGGTCCTCCTGCTTTTGTGCATTTACTTTAAGGGTTTGGACTGAGGCTCCGATCACTTTACATTTGGTGCTGAAAAGTAAAGAGGGGGCTCCAGCTCAGGGGGTAATGGGGCTTGTCCTGATGCACACGGGCAAAGCAGTGGTTTTGGTCTGAGCAGAGCCAGATGGGTTGAGACAAAAAGCTCAAAATGTCTAAACAGCTGTAAACCCAGTGAGCAGTGGAAATGGCCCCAACATCCTAAGAGGGTTTTCTTTTCTCATCCTCTCACTGCGGTAAACAGTTTTCTACAGAAGATAAAAAATTCTAAATTTCAACACTAGTCTGTGTGATGGCTCTGAGAATACTGAGGTCTTTATTTCCCCTCAGAATTGGGGGGTGGGGGGGCTCTTCATTTCACTGAAAACTTTTTTTCAAAGCAAAGAGAAAATTGTCTATCATTAATATGCCGTCTCCCAATGGATAATAATGTGATATCAATTATTATTTCTTAGAAGTTTGTTAACATGAGACGTGAGGCTTTTTTTTCCTTCCTCTTACCAAGATGAGTCATTCCCTTCTTTCTGGTTCTCATGCCGGAAATAGGGGTGACCCCTTCGTCCCACCTGGTTAAATGTATACCCTCTTCAAAATTCTATTCTAGTAATACTTTGTTCTGGGGAATATTGGATGTACTTCTGTGGTATCTAGTAAGAAGCTCGATGTAGGCTTTTAGCAAGCTCATCCTAGTTACTTTCTAAACAGTGAATTTATCGAGACCCTTCTCTTGAACATGGAAGCTGTAATACAGATGCAAATATTTCATGATGGAAACTTGATGAATATATTACAAATCCCAGCTGAACTCAAAGGAAGTAGTTTGGTTAGATGTTGAAGGCAGGCATAAAATTCCACTGCCTCTGAAGCTCGTTAGAATGTCACTTGCCCCAAAAGAGGGACTTTTAAAAAGGGAAATTAGTTTTTAAAAATCAGCAAGCGAATCAACCACAGCCGATT
The DNA here is from genome assembly GCF_000147115.1 of Myotis lucifugus. Taxonomy (NCBI): domain Eukaryota; kingdom Metazoa; phylum Chordata; class Mammalia; order Chiroptera; family Vespertilionidae; genus Myotis; species Myotis lucifugus. Next base: position 826,539 of record NW_005871367.1, read on the forward strand.
TGGAATTCCAGTCCTGACGGGGAAGCAGGAGAAAGAATCCTCAAATGTGCTATTAAGAGGTGGCTGTAATAGGGGGAGAATACAAATTGATTTTAATGTTAGAATAAACAGCATAAATTTGAAATGCCAACCAAAACACACACATTGTCTCTCCGAGCCCATAATGTATCTGTTGGACCAATCCTGACATCGTGCCTCTGAAGGGTGGAGACGGGGCAGGCCCACACGTTCACGTTCACGGCAGATCCTCGCTGGCAGCCATGTTCGTCAGTGAGCGGTGGGAAACGAAGACATGGGAAGGTGACGTGTCCCCCCGTGGGCCTGATGAATTAAAAATTTGCATGTGTCTGACAATAGTTGTGCAGTCCTGGGAGGTAAATGAGACAGTGTGGAAAGCATTTAAATGAAGTGTTGTTTCTAACAAAGCTTTTAGAACTGGACACATATAAATGATATTGATTGATTGATTGATTGATTGATTGAAATGGATTGCTTAAATCTTTTATTCTGTGGAGCCCAGGGAGTGACCCAAAGCTTTGGGGGAGTATGTGAGCTGGCAGAGTCCTGGCGGCCTTCTGTTTTTATGAGAGCCTGAGCAAATGAGAACATCAACGTTGCCTGAACATTTTGTGTTTTCAGAAGACCTGCCGGAGAAAACAGCACCCGTGAGTGGGAACAATAAAGCAATCTGCTTTGTCTGCATGTAGGGCCTTCGAGGGACGCTCCAGCTATAAAACGCTGGCAGTCTCCACGTGCCTCCTTTCCGCATTTCGCAAAATTAATTTTAAGAACAATGTCTGCTAGGTGCTCCGTCCCTGTGCGTTTCTGCACCACAGATCGGTTCTTCAGACCTCTTTTTCTTGAACTGACCGACACTTTGCTGGGGACGAATGAGGAAAACGGTGTGGTCCTGGGCATTTGTTTGGTGACGCTCTCCGCAAGGGCGCACTGGCCCGTGGGCGGGATGCCAGCCACCAGCCCATCATTTCTCAGTGAAAAGAACCTTTCAGCTCAGTTACCTCCTGGAGAGAGCTGATTTTTCCAGCAGTCAGGCTTGATCTGGGTAAATAATTAGAGAGCTGAGAGCTAAGACATCACCCTGGCGCTGTCTGTGATTCTGCTAATATAGCCAGACCCCGTGATTCCATCGCTGCTACAATCTTACCGCTGCCTTTCTCTAAAGCTGCTGGAAGAGGGGAGGGAGGGAGGGGAGGGAGGGAGAGAGGGAGGGGAGGAAGAGGGAGGAACAGTAACAAAGCCAGTTGCTTGCATTTGTCTTGAAAGAATTAATGGCATTTTTCATTCTCCTGGTGAAACCAAGAGAACGGTTACAGCTCTTTATCTGCATATAAGAAGGTGAATCTCACTATGCGTTCCTTTCTCACCACCCGCACCTGCCAGGACAAACATGCCCCGTGCAATGACTTCCCTCTATCGATTTATTTTAAAAACTGTGTATTGCCCCTGGTTTACTGGAATTTGCAGGGCTCTGGCTTGCCCATGAAGATTACATTTCTCAGAAAGCAGACCCTGCCGTGGTTAAGAGCTGGTGGTTGAACTTCGGCAGCTGCTCATTCAAAGCCAATTTTTTTTTTAAAAGAAGCACGGGCTATTGTAACGCATGTGGCTCCCTACAAGGCTCCAGTATCCTGAAACTTTATCACCTTTTACCTTGTCATCTGGGGTGGTGCCCATGGGTGGAGAAGAGCAAAGGGGTAAGGAATTAGAAAACGGGTTCAAAAGTTCTGGTGAGATTCCCCGTTTTTCTCTCACTCGTGTCTTCAGTTGCAACATCTGCAGTTTATTGTACCGTTCATTCTCATTGATTGAGAATCCCGGTAAGAAGACCAATCTGATTTATTAAAAAGTAGTAATTGTACTAATAGAATTTTATTACTTCCGAGGAAGATCCATAGTTATGGATAAATACTAAGGAATAGAAAGAGGTAACTTCATTAAAATAATTAAAATGCACACCAGGCATGTGTAACACGATTAGATATTAACTGCTAAGGTTCCTTACCAAACAGTTTCTGGACCAAGAAGCAGAAGACACAGTGAAGGAACACAAGCCCCTAGTTTAGGTGCCCCCCCCCCCCCCGCCACACACACGGTAGAAGATTCCAAATATCAATAAAGTGGGAAGTCGGCTAACTAGTCCCCCACCCAGGGTCCTGCCTCCACAGATTTCATTATTACAGATTCCAGAATTAGGGTGTTCTTCACTGAGGCGAACTACGTACTTTTGCAGCAAATGCGTGCTGAATCTGGCACGTGGATTGCTCCAGTCACCAACGTGGCAGGCCCAGCGGCCTACCTGGCCTGTGACAAGCCATGGAGGTCAGGCCACCTCGGGTTACTTGGGCGGGTCAAAGGGCACTGCAGCAGGACTGTGTTTCTCTTGCTCAGAGCATTCAGACCAAACCTCCTGACCTGAGTCTAAGAAAAATGTTCACCCATTTAGCGAAACAGTTGGTCTTGGAACTAAAAGCAACAATAGTTGATTGATATTAACCATGGCATCTCTGAATGGATTAAAACGAATTCATTCATTCATTCCTCCTTCCTTACCTCCCTCTCCCCCTCCCTTCCTCCCTCCCTCTCTCTCTTCCTCCCTTCTTCCCTCCCTCCTTTACTCCGTCCCTTCCTCCCTTCCCAAACCTTTTGAAGGCTGTTCTGTGGCAGACTGAGGAAGGTGGATCCAGGCTGGAGGCAGGTAGGGTGGGTGTGTCAGGGAAGCGTCTGGGGCCAGGTGCTTTCTGGTCTGGCACAAAGGAGGTTGGAGAAGGATGAGACATGGTTCCTGGGACAGCCTCTGGGACAGTATAGGACGTAAGTATTGTAGGGTGCCGTGAAAGAGCCCTCTGGAGAGAAACAAGTGTGGGGCCCCGTTTCTGAAATGCCACCCGCGGGTTACCGCTCTGCTAGCAGAGCCAGATGCGGGCTCTGCCCGGGGTGAAGTCTTTGTCTGCCTGCGCTGCTCGGCTGGGATTGATTTTTGGCCCCCGCTGCCGCAGGTTGGGGGCTGGCGAGTGCGGAGGAGGCTGGGGGCTGGGGGCGGAGTGTGACTCTCTCCACTGCGCCAGGGAGCCCGCTGCTGCTTTGGGATTTTTTTTTAACTTGAAATCCCCATATGACAAGAAGAAAGAGGTTTCTCCCCACATAACGGAGCCATTAGCCTCGGTGAGGGAGGCGGACCAGGTGAGTAGCGGAGCAGCTCGCTCGGGCCAGGCTCCGGCTTCGGGTTGTCCCTGCGCTCTGGCTGGTGCGCACAGGGCAGCGCAGACCTAGCCTGGCTGCCCGCCCCCTCCTCCCGGCCCCACAGAGAGGACTGGGCCTCACACTCCCCCAGCTCCTGCGGGCTGGCTCCCCCTCCCCCGTCTTCTAAGGGCATTCGCTCCTGCCGGTCATTTCTCACGGGGCAGGCGTGGAAGCGCCTTCCTGGAACCGTCCTTTGGGGTTTGGGGGTCCTGCGGGGCGGGGGGCCGGAGCTCTCCTAGGAGGTGGTGCTTGTGCATATTCATTTCGTCTAGTAACCGGCTGCCCGGCTTTCCTTTGCAGGCTGATGTATTGATTTATGTGTAAAGTGTGTTTTATTTTAGTCATTAGGCAACCATGGATTCGTGGAGCCGTCTGCAGTCCCCAGACATGGTCCTTGCCGGGGATGGGGGACAAAGGTGGTCGGGCCACCTCCCCCTCCCTCATTTCCTACCTAGTGACCACTGACCTGTTGTTTTACGGAAAGCTAGTTAGAAATGGCATCATTTCCGTCCCCTCCACGCCCCCCCCCCCCCAGGAATCACCGAATTAAATATTCGTGTTTATAAGTAAAGCGCACAGTTATTTTTAAAAGCCTGGCCTTTGACAAGTAACTACTTCTGGGGGGTGCTGTAAAGTTGGGACAATGTGGTGTGCGGTTTCAGGTTGGGGTGATTCTAGATGGATGTTACTTCCTTGACGGTCACCAGCAAAGTCCCCATCAAGGGACATGGAAGTAAGTGTTGCCTGTAAGGGAGGCACCACTTCAGCTGTATTCTCTCTTCCCCGATTTTATCCTCCAACTTCGGTTTTCCTCTTGCTATGCTCCTACCCCTCTACTCATCCATCCACAGACCCGCTTATATTTTTCAGGAATTCCAGTATGCCTATGAACTTGGCCTGGACTGTGTTGGCAATTTGGTAGGTTAATCTGTCCGGCAGGAAGTCGCAGCCTGTGGGTCGATAAGTCCCTATGAACCCCTCAGCCAAATGATCTAAGTTGTTTTTTAAAGACGTGTAGGCCGGTGAACACTTAGCAAAAATGTCTTGACGGATCCTGACAGACTATTTTTAGACTGAGTCCTTTCACAGCCTGGTTCAACCCAACCGTTCTAATCAACGTGCAGGGCACTTCTAACAAAAGACGTCTTCACGGCCAGTGGTTAAGTCATTATAATTTCCTTTATGGAAATAGCTGATCTGACAACAATGGAAATTTCACCCCAGAAAGTGTATGACTCTGACGTTTAAACTCCAGAAGGAAGTATGCATTTCTTAATATTTTAAGGGGAAGGAGCCTAGACAATACTTAAAAGTAGAGTCACATTTGTTTGGGGGTTGTGTTCTATGCAAACTTTTTGTATATTCTATTGGATATGCTTCTTTTACTTTTTAAAAATGATCTAAATGTTCAGTATACTGGTACTGCCAAGTCTTACTGATATAAAGTAGATGCATATTACATGTGTGATTTAGTCCATGGGTTAGAAACAACAGCCACTAGGTGAGAATAATGAACCATCCGTCTGCCTCCGTGAGAAGGAGCAAGAGAGAAACCAGTGCGGATCAATAACATAGCAGCCACCCTGTGAAAGGGGCCAGAAATGCTTCTAGTTTGCTCCACTTCTTAAACAGGCTTCTCCTGGTGGCATCCTGGTCCCGTTGAAGGAAATAAAGGCAGAAGACAGAACATTTGCGAGGCAACATGTTGTTTTTATTTTATATATTTACTACACATGTTTTTGAAATGCTTTATTGTCTGCTGAGAACTCATCCTAGAACTGATATTCTGAAGGTGGCGTGAGGGCAGGTTTTTAAGAGGAGTCGCAGATCCGAGTTGAGATGCGGTTGCTAAGCGCACAGGAGAGAATCTGGCGTGTGGACCTGGAGTGTGTTTGGTGCCTGCGTTTGGTGCTTCTTTCTGCCTGTTTTCTAGGAGCACACTGCCCGTGTCTGTGAACCACCGCACGGGTGCAGCCTGCACGGATGAGTGTGTAACGACCTAACGCGGCCAGGGTACACGTAGCATAGTGAGCAGCACGGGGATTTTCCTCGGGTCTTGGGGAGAGCAGAGACTCACCACGGAGAGTGCAAGGAAGGGAAGAATTAAAGTGCACTGGGCTGGCTTCCCCTGAGCAGAGAGAAGATAGGTCTGGAAATGTGGATTTTTTGAGTTAAGCGGACAGTGCAAGTCCCCCACCCCCCTTCAGTGGCACTGTCTCTGTGTGGCCTTTTGTTTATTGTAAGTGGAGTTGATACTAAACCCTGGGGAGAATTATGGTGTTTATAATCTTTTACTGACGGTCTGAATTCCTTTGTGCTCCCATGAAATACCCACAAACACACACTTATTAGATAGTAACCCATGCAGACGTGTTTGTGCAGTCCTCTTTAAATTCACTTAAAAGAATAAAAGGGAATTTTTTAGACGCCACTGTAGAACATTACCCTTCAAATCGCTAGTTATGATTTTTTTTTTAACCTAGAAAGTGGCCTTTTCGCTACCAGAAATTCTTGATGATTAAATAGGGTGGTTGTTGTTTTGTCTATTTCTTTACTTATTTATGCTTCTGTCCTAAGAAAGAATAGTAAGTGGAATATTCCTGGGTTTCAGAAACATTTGAGAGATACATCCTATTTGATTGGTTAAAGGATTCCCTAAAAATGTATTTTCCTCATTTTGATAAATAATTGAAAGGGAAGGAATATAAAAGGCTGGGCAAAATGATATTATAGCTGGGCAGAAGAATACGACATCGTGGTCTGTTGTGGTTGAATCCAGAAGCAGGGGAAAATTCATTTTCACTTTGTAGATGCTATTGATCATCTCTTATGTATTAAGGCTGATGTTGGGAAAGAAACCACTGGGGGCTATTGGGGATTATTTGCACAGGCATTTACCGGCACACACGTCTTTGATTTGTATTTTTAAACGTAGCTCAAAGTAGGATGGAACCCTTCGGGTGGCTATTGGTGTTGGCCTCCTGTCCACTGGGTACTGGGGCATCCAGCTGCCCCACCAGGATGTCTTGAATTCCCTTGAGAAATTGCATGGAATGAAGACTGCTAACATTGCCAGAGTGGGCCTCCCTTGCTAGCCAGTATTTGACTTCTAGCCATCTTTTAGTCAAAGCTGTCTCTAGGCTCACTTTAACTTTGTCATTTGGGGGTCAGGATGATTTTCCCCCCCAGTCCCCCTAAAACTACATCTTCTCCCTGGCGGGGGCTCAGTGGTTAGAGCATCAACCCAGGGACCGAAGGATCAGGGGTTTGATTCCTGGCCAAGGGCATGTGCTTGGATTGTAGGTTCCCTCGTCCTAGTAGGGGCGCATGGCGGGGGGCGGGGGAGGCAACCAATCGATGTTTCTCTCTCTCTTTCTCTCCCCCTCTCTTCCACTCTCTCTAGAAATCAATGGAAGAAATAACCTACATATTCTATGTACTTGATTTTGGTGTCTTTTTGCAGAATTTAGTTCCAGAGAGACAGTAAAATACCTTAGTGGTTCGCCTTTATGTAATTTTCATATTTTAAGCTCTTTATTTCAGGTCAGTGGCCTATTTTGCTACTTGAGATGATGGGCCAATGTTAACTAACCCGTCGTATCTTAGAATAAATTAAGAATGAGCCTGGTAGCCCCAGAGGCCCTCAGTCCCTCATTTCTGATATAGATTCAAAGAGAAAGAGCTCTTGCCCTCTTCTTTAAGCTTCATCCCGAATCCAGGGCTCTGCTGGCTGATAATCAGTAGAGATTCAGGTGGGGTTTGATTGACAATGACGGTCCAGTGTCTCTGCCCCCGAGGATTTCTCCAGGCAGCAGAGGGGTTAAATCCACGCTTCCCTCTGGGCTTCGAGGATGACAACACAAAAATCAATGTGTACAGTAGCATCAAGGTGTTTAGTTACTAGACAGCTTGTGGGTTTTGCAGTGGAAAGTGGTGAAATGTCTAAAATTGCACGGCTAATCCTGGATGCTCGATACGGTTATGCCGCCCGAAGAGAAACTTTGGTCCCATATTCTCGCACATATTTTAAAACCAACCCGCCTCCTACCCCCCGCCCCCACCACCCTGGTGGGACTGAGTGTCGAATGCACCCAAGTATAATGTGGCCGGGTAGACACACAGGAATGGGTGGGGCCTGGCAGTTCCCCAGCCTGAGCTTGTCACTTCGTGGAACAGATGTGTGGTCCCCTCTAGCACAGACCCGTCTCCCTTCCAAGGAAGCTGGAGGCCGGAGGAGCAAGAGCAGCAGAGGAGAGCCGTGGGAGGCCCTCCCCCCACTGCACTGTCTGCGATAAGCAGATAAGCGTGTCCTGTGGTGGGGGCATTGCCAGGGAGTGTGCTGTGCTGGCAGAACAGAGTAACCCAACACCCAGGAAGGTGGTGCAAGGGAAACACTAATGAGAACTCATTTCCTGTGTGCCGAGCGGGTGGCAGGGACACGGCGAGCCCTGCTCCTGCTGTTCCCACCATCAGCCCCCTGAGGGGTTCAGTTCCTCAGCTCAGCGGCCATGGTCCCCGGCCCGCTGGGAAGGTGCCACCAGGCACCGCAGCCTCATTGAGACATGGCTCCTGTCCTCAATGACGGCCTCACAGGACAGGAACCAGGTCGAACCCTACGAAACGGCCAATGTTGGGCCGTTTCTGACCTACAAACACAGCAGTTCCTCGGCTCCCTAGCACTGTTCTTGTTCTACTTCACACAGCAACCAGATCACGAAATTCCCCTGCCTAAAAGTGTCCCGCTGCCTCCTCCCTCCGAGCGCCCCGAATAAAATCCAGGCTCCTTACCTTCAGGACCTGGCCTGCCTGCCCTTCCCCGCTCCCTGCTCGGTGACAGCTCACTCTGCTCCTCAGGCTGGCCTCCCAGCGGTTCCTGCAACTCCCCCCAGGACCTGACCTTTGGGCTTGCCCCTCGCATCCCATGGCTGGCTCCTCCTTGTAACCCTAGCACCAGCTCACAGTCACCCCCCGGAGAGGTGGTCTGGTCCTTACATCTCAAGGAAGCCTCCGCCCTAACCCCATCAGCCCCTTCGTTTTCTTCCAGGTACTTGGTCCCGATGTAAAATGACCCGTTTACGTGCTTTTTAATTGTCATCTGCGTGACGGTGGACGAGGGAGTGAGCACCTTGCCCATCTTGTTTTCAGCTTTGTCCCCAGTGCCTGGCAGTAAGGGTTTGTTAAGTGAATATATCGCACGCCTCGTGCACCTCTGCAAAGCCTCTCAGCTGGCAGACACCGCACAGCTCGGCTACAAGAACTGCGGGCAGCTTCCTGCAGGTGCAGCTGGGGTGCCCTGCCTGGAGGAGTGTCTGCCTCTGCTTCCCCCTGTGCTGGCCATCACCCCGGGAGCGCCTCCTGGGGGCTGGGGGCGGTCTGCTTCCCCACTCATCCTCCACCGACAGTTCTGAGCCCATTTCTTGAGGTTCTCCCTGATGATCCTGCAAGGTCCAGCCAGCCCAGTGATGCCCCCGTATTTCCTTGGCCGCCTCCCCGAAGCCACCCTCCTGTCCTGACTCCCGCTAAAATGTCTGCCTGCAAGCCCCTCACAGGCAAGGCTCTGGGGGGAAACTCGGGCTAACGAAGGGGCAGTAGGCTTTTGATCTTTTTCTAAAAAACGTCGCACTCAGTAAGTTGCTTTACCACCCAGTGGATTTGGGGACACCCCACCCCGGGACAGCCATGGACACCTCCAGGTGTGGCTGCATTCCTGGAGGCAGAGTCTTGGAAGCCCTTCTGGAGTGCCCGAGAGGAGGGCCCGGGTAGGCTGGGGCCAGACTTGGTAGATCTCCAGGCCACCGATTCCTCTGCAGGGACGCCAGCCGCTGTGGGCGAAGTCAGGTGACCTCCCCGTCGGGGAAGGGGTGGACACAGCGCACTCACTACCTGCTTCCCTCCCCGTCCACGCACCCGGCTGGGTGTTTCCTACGCTCTTCCCAAGGAGAGGTGACGCAGTGTCGCATTTTTTAACTGTTTTTCATGCCGAGAGTGCTGTCCTCCCAGAACGTGCTGGGAGCCGGAGGGCACGAGCCGGCTTGGAGGAAGGCTGGCGTGGCTTTCCTGCCCAGCGCCCTCCGCGTAGCCAGTGAGCAACCCGGAGGCCAGTGTTTGTGACAGGTTGGCACACCTCACACTTCCCGTTTCAGCCGTCATGTGTGGGCCCTGCGGGTGCCCGTCACTGCACGGGACTCTTAACTGGATAGGCAATGTGTGTCCTGTCCCGTTCATCCCAGCACCTGGATGCTGGGAGTCGAGAGCGCATCAGACACGCTTTCAGTCATGGGCTGGTGATGGTGTTGACAAAACCAAGGGACACGGCGTCAGGCGGAAAGGACCGGCCCTGAGAAGAGAGTGTCTGTCTGGCCAGGCCCTTCCTGTGGGAAAGGTAGGACCTTTGCGTAGGCAAAGGCATATCCACCGACCCGGTGTCTCGCGTTACTTAGGGTTTCCAATGCAAAGCAGTCACACTTTGAGAAATGAATCTCCCCATCCCTGTCTGTCTTCAGCTCTGATGGGTCTTTATGGAGCAGAAGTAACCAGAACAGCCATTTTCCCTCTAGGTATAGCGTCAGGCCCCGAAAAGAAAGACTCTAAAATAACGTTCTGTTTTTCCATTCGCACCTCTTTAAATCCCATAGGCCTACTTGGAGGAATTTGTTGTCTGCTTTCTGAAGCTTTTTTCTTTAATATTATCTTTAAGACCTTGCTCGTGATTCCGTGAGTCTTTCATTTTCCTCTTGCTTCTGGCAAAGCAAGAACATCTGGATGTGTTTGTGCCGACAGCTGGAGGGCAGTGCCATCAGCATCCTTTGGGTAAAACTCTGCGTGGCGCCTGAGGAGCTTGCGTAGATCGGGCCTCCTCCTTGTCTTCCCTCCGCTCGATCACTCCAGTTTCTCTGCGACTCCACCCTCCGGCTTCTTTGAGCGACTATCCCTGTCTGTTCACGCCTCAAGGGAGAACTGTGTCCGAGGTTTTCACTGTTTGCTCGTTTTTTAAAGCATCTTTTTTATGTTTCTTAAAAACCTAGACGGGAGGCACAACAGGAATGTGGAAGGGTCATCGGTGAGAAGCGCAGGATTGCCAGTAACGTAGCACATCCGTGTGCGTGGTACTGGACTGCCACTGCCCCGCCGTACGGAATTACCTCCCGCGCTTTCTTCGCGATTCCCTGTTCCCTTTCCGCAGCCCTGGCCCTGGGCACGGTGGAGAGGCACTTGGCACGTGGAATGGGTGGCCTCCTCGCCCGCCTTCCCTCTGGTTTTGTGTCCATGCGCAGTGCCGTTCCAGAATCTACCCGTTCCTCTTGGTTATCATTTTAAAATTCCTATCGATATCAGTATGATGTGGATGAAATACCTCACAGATTGGCTTGGTGATGAGAAGAAACGAAGGTGGCTTAGGGTGCCCTCCCCCCACCCCCTAGACTCCGTGGATCTATCTGCTGGCTCGGTTCCTAGGATGGTGGTTTCAGGCTAGAGTTACCGAGGAGAGTAGTTTATGGTCATGAAGTGGGGGCTCTGGGAGAGAAATGGGGGACTGCTGAGGAGACTGTCCTGTGTGATCGCCCAGGGACCAGTGCTTCCTGAATAGAGGTCACCGCGACCACCTGGCAATGACTGTTCTAAGTTCCCACCCCCAGGCCACCCCCCCAAACCCAGGGTTCTGATGCAGGAGGTTTGAGGCCGGGGCTTTGGGATTCTGCGTTTTAACAGCCTCTCTAGTGTCTGTGATGAGCAGCCTGGGGTGGGTACTTCTCTTAACTGCAGTTTCCACGGGGTAATAACGTCTATTTCCCTAAAAAGGGGGTAATAGCGTCTATTTCGAAGAGTTGTTGGCAGGGACTGAAAGAATGTGTGGGAAAGGGGCCTGGGAACCGTGAAGTGGGACAGACGAGGACTTGCTGAATTAGCGGGTTTCACCCTCCGCCTCCTCCTGAAGTCTCCAGATTGACGAGGCCCCGCCCAGGGGCCCCAGGGTGCTGGAACGTGTTCTGTTCCTTTAGAATCCTGTTCTCCGTTTTCACCTCACGTCAAAATGCCAGGCAAGGCCTTCGAGCCCCCTCTCTCCTGCCTTCGATTAAACACCTATTGTCCCAGGTGCTTGGGGACACATCTCAGCTGGTTTTCCTGTCTTTCTTGACCCAGGCGGGTGGGGATGCCTCGGTTTGGCCCATGGAGAGAATGATGTCTGTCTGATTTCGGCCACTTTCTAAATAACCCTTAAGATAGTGTCGGTCAGAAATGTCTACAGTTCGCTCTGAAGAGAGAGCTGGTAGCTCAGAGCCCGTCTAACTCAACAAGTAGCCAGGATGGGCGTGGCTGGTCGCACGGGTAGCAGCTCCCTGAGCTGGCGCCCACACGGCCGCCCAGGAGGGATTCCTGCCGTGTGCCGCCCGCAGCTGAGCCTGGAGTTGGAGGCCTCCTCATGCCTCCCTCATCCAGAGCGCCCGGAAAGCTTCCAGACCAACCCCAGCCCCCCGGGGAAATGTCCCAAACTATTGTCACTTACTAGAGACTGTAACCAGCAGAGGAACGCAAAGGCTTTGAACTGGCGATGAGGTCGCTTCTCAGCCATGGTGGATGATGGAGTGCAGGTCCAGCCATGTGCCTGGGAGGTCCTTTCTCAGACACAGTTGGGTGATAAGCTACAGTGGTCGATGCTCAGTCAGCAGAGAACAGAGGCCACTCTCCCTTTGTGCATTATCTCAGTGGGTCTGCTGGGAGGAGCCGAGGAAATAAGTGGTGGGACTGGGGCGGAGGCTGAGGAGCTTGCCTGAGGTCCTGCAGCTTGTGGGTGGAGTTGGGATTTCAACCCAAGTGTGACCGCCAGGCTGTTCTGCTTCCCCTAGTGTGGACGGTAAAGCTTCCTATAATGTGGATTGGGCCTTAGACGCCCGAATGAAGGATGGAACAGAATACTAAACTAACACAAGGAGTTCACCGAAATACAGTCAGTATTTCTCAGTCGGTTCCGGGAAGGTGCGCAGCCCCAGGGCACCTGTCATGGAGTGCTGGACGCATTCTTTTCTCCCAGGTCCCCCTCCTGGCTTCCCCATCCTTGTTGACAGCACAGCTCGTTGCCACGCTGTCCAAGCCACAGACCTCGGCGTCATCCCTCACCTCCCCCTCTGCCCACCGGCCCGAGGCGCATCCATTCTGCTTCTGTCCCTTCTCCAGCGTCTCCCTCCCAGAGGATCCGCACAGCCCTGCCCAGCTTCTCCCCGGTCACGTGTTCCTGGTCTCAGCGGCCTTCCCGCTCCCCTTCCCTCCCCGCAACCTCGGATCTGATCTCTCCACCCTTACACTGCACCCTTCCGGTGAAAGTCTCGGAGGTGGGGGCAGGGCGGAAACCGGGTGGACACAGGGCAGCTGTGGGCTGCACAGTGAGCGTTGTCTGATGGGTTCAGGAGGTTTGGGGGTCTGGGGTGCCCCTTCCCTGGCAGTGGCTGTGATTCTAATCTCAATCCGCCCTCTCCCTAAACTTCCGCCTCAGTAATTAGCTAGTCCCTCTCCCCACCCGTGTCATGTGGTGCAGTTGCTGGGATGAGAGGGGATCCACTCTGTGACCTTCTTTAATGCTGGTCCTTCAGGACCATTAGCCATTTTTAGATAAAGACCCAAAATCAAAGATGATACTGTGTTTCAGATCTTTTTTAAAAGCGGAAGGATGTGAGTGTGAAATCCCACCTGGTAAAAGTACTCTTTGCTGCGGGGATGTAATATTCTTTTTTTTTTTTTTTTTTAGATAAACTCCAATCTCTCGTTTAAACTTGGAAATGTAAGGCCATCCTCACATTTCAGACAATTCACTTTTACAAAATGATACTAGGACAATAGTAATGATGATAAAACAAGGTGATCCTCGAGGGGGTTTCTCACGGTATGTCACGTAAGAAATAATCGTTTAGAAACAAGGCCATTCTCCCTGGGAAACTTCTCTTGTGTCTTAAGGACTGAAATTCTAAACTAATCCGAAAGGTGTTGGGGTCTCTCGTTTCCCAATCAGCGCTTCAGCGACGCCTGCGGCTTTCAGTCAGTGGTTTGATTGTGTTAAAACCCAGTTTCCAAGCGTTTGCCCCTTGGAGGCAATGGCTCTATTTTCTCCCATAATAAGATGTGAGTTTTCCGTCTACAATGACCGGCCACGCCCATCTGGATGCCTGCGGGGGGGGGGGGGGGGCGCTGCTTCATTTCCTTAACATCACCACTTCTTGTAAGTGCTATCGGGCAGGCATTCACTTCTTACTGTGTTTCTTCTCAGATTCTCAAAGTAATATATGTTCATTTTAGACGATTTAGAAAATACAAAAAGTATAAAGGGAAAAAATCCCACCCACCGTCGAACCCCCAGGGATGACACATGATACTGCTGTCATCGGATGCCTCATTTCTTGGGCTGTGCAGATACAAGCTTGAAATTGGAATTCTGCTCTGCCCCCAGTTTCATATCCTGTTTTCTCCCCACTTTTCATTTTATTTGGAGTGAGTTCTGATGACATTAAACCTTCTCCGAAAACGTAATTTTAATAGGTGAACAGTATTCCACCTAAGAGTGTGGGAGCGCCTGGGTGTTCATTTCATTGCTCACCTCCTGCTGGATGCTTACGTGGTTCCGCTTTTTCACTGGAACGAATCGTGATCCCGTCAATGTCATTGTTAGTAAACTTCATGCACATCTCTGCCCTGCACTTCCATGTCTGCAACTTTTTAAAATGGAGATGTATTGTACATCCAATCAAACACCCAGTCTGGGCACCACAACAAGAAAAAGAAATAAGGGGTCTAAGAATTGAAAAGAGAAAAAATTCATCATTTTTTAGAAACCCACGAGGCTGTCTACTGAGAAAATCCAAGGTAATCTACGTGATTAGAACCATCCAGTGATTTCAGAAAACTTTCGGGACTTTCAATAATGTTCCTAAACACTTCCAAGTAAAAAATGAAATGTGAAAGATTCCATTAACCATAAAAATGAAAACACTCAGAAATAAATCCAATAAGAAAAGTGTGAGTACATATGGAAATAATTATAAAACTTCATTGAAGGACAAGAAAGAGTAAATAAATAAGAGACCTAAAGTAATTCTGTAAAAATGGCACATTTCCTCCAAATTAATATATTGGTTCAGAACAATTTCAATAAATGCTTTGATAAAATCTTCCACAGAATTTAACGAGCTGACCCTAAAATTCACATGGAAGAATAAAAGACTAAGAAAACCCAGACAAAGAGACAGAAGGTAGCCTGGCAGAGTGAGAGAGGGTTTTAATCACAAAGATAGTGATTAAAATGATGTGGTGTTTGGAGAGATGTTATATTGGGATTCTCTAGTCTGTCTTCTTTGGCCTGGGAGTTTATCAGTTATATTTTAGCGGTGGTACCATTAATCAGTGGGAAAAGGGAGCCAATCAATATATAAATGCTACGATGACTGAGTCTTCATACAGGGAAATATAAATTTAGCATTCTCAGTCTCGCCTAAAAGTAAATTCCAGGTGGATCGAAGACCTAAATGTGAAAGACATTTTAAAATATTAAGAAGAAAGCCAAGCCGATATCTTTTTGACCTTATGGAGGGACAGATTTCTCAAAACACAAAAAAAGCGCCCAAGTGGTTAAAGGAAAAGACAGATAAATTTTATGAATGGAAGTTCAAACTTCTGAAGGACAGTAGAAGCTCTTTGTAGAAGGTGGAAGCGCCAGCCCCTCTCGGGGAGAAGATAATTCGCAGCTGTAACAAGGAACTAATTCTGATTTCCCCGAGAAATCCACTGACAAGCCAAGAGAGAGATGTCCACGTGTGGGGGGAAGCTCTTTGCAGATGCGTTTTATATGATGATCCGTAACATTTGAAAAGATGCTCAATTAGTAATGGGGCCATGCTCATCAAAACCTCAGAAGGCAGCCATTCCACAGCCACCAGGTCAGCGAGGACGTCGCAGTGGGGAAAACGGAGCGCTGTCCGGGAGGATGCGTGTGGTGTGCTTTTTTTTTTTTTTTCCTTCCGGTTTTTAATATAAAAGGCTTGTCACACCCTCGCCGGTTTGGCTCAATGGGTAGAGCGTGGGCTCTCGGACTGAAGGGTCCCAGGTTTGATTCCGGTCAAGGGCACGTCCATCATACCTCAGTTGTAGGCTTGGTCCCTGACCCGGTTGGGGGCGCGTATGGGAGGCAACCAATTGATGTGTCTCTCTCACATCGATGTTTCTCTTTCTCTTTGTCGCCCCCTCTCCCTTCCACTTTCTCTAAAAAAATCAATGAGAGCCCTAACTGATTTGGCTCAGTGGATAGAGCGTCAGCCTGGGGACTCAAGGGTCCCAGGTTCGATTTCGGTCAAGGGCATGTACCTTGGTTGTGGATGCAGCTGATCGATGTTTCTCTCTCATCGATGTTTCTAACTCTCTATCCCTCTTCCTTCCTCTCTGTAAAAAATCAGTAAAATATATTTTTTAAAAATCAATAAGATCCTTAGGTGAAGATTAACACCACCACCAAAAGACTTGTCACAGTCAGTGTTTCCAGGTCCTTCCAGAGAAATCCCGGTCATTGTTCGCACAACAGTGGTTCCCACTGGATGATTACCCAGCACACGTATCTACGCACCCATAGCAGTTTCTCAGCTGCCTCTGAAGAGAGGGGCCCCTGGAACTCAATTCTCTCTGAATCTTAAAGTCGCGCTGTTCAATGTGACCGGCACCCATGGGGGTGCACGCACTGTGCTCAGCACCGCTCTATGGAGCAGACCCCCTTCCCACCCGTCTAAAGGTGACTCTGCCCCCGTATTAATGATCTGGAGCTGGAGATCTTAATATAGAAGAACAAAAATGATACCTCAACATATCTGAGCTGATAAATTATTTTTAGATATTTCCCTAGTTTCACATTGTTCGAGATTTTTTTTTTCTTCTCCAAAAAAAGTGCAGACGGAGAAGTCTGTGTCCTACTTAGTCAACTTGTTT
>NW_005871367.1:842959-845233 GCF_000147115.1 Myotis lucifugus
TCTTTCTTCCTGGCTGGTCCCTAGAGCTCTTGGAGCCCAGAAGTCTTCCACTACCCCCCCCCCCCCCCGTGTTCCAGTTTGTAGTAAAGAAAATTGCCTCCGGACACCACAAGTACAGTGTCTATGAAACAAATCCCAGAGCACACAGGCCTTCCACCTACACCTCAGTCTGTGCTTCAGGTACAGAAATGGTGTGACGCATCATTCTCGGTGTACCAAATTACGGTATGTTGAGCAGTGTTTTATAACCCAGTTTTCTTTCCTCATCAAGAGGATGAGGAGCAGATCATGGGGACGGGGTCATGATGGTGACGGTCGTGTGGCAGTTGGCTTTTTGGTTCTGAGATTCTGACCCTAGGAAATCCCTCTTGTTGCTTCTCCTTTCTTCGTAAATCCCAGCACTGGTTCCTTCCTTCATTGCTTCACTCACTCGTTCTCCAGCAGAGGCGTTGCCTTCCTGCTAATTCTTGGATATGAGAGCAAGTGCTGGAAACGCTAGGGACTCTTCAGATCCCTGCCTGGCAAAGATGGAACTGAGGTTAACAAATGTGAGACTTTGTTTGGGGGTTCCCATAGTTCGGGGGTGCTTTGTTTTTTTTTAACTTTTTATCTCCATCTCCCTCCAGATCTGAACTTTAAAGAGTTCTCCCTTGTCACTCAGACCTGGTTTGGAGGAGCCGGGAAACCATGCCGGTCCTCAGTGTTTCTCAGTGGCCGTCTTAAATGCCCATTGCACCACGGCGTTCTCACTTTCCTTAATGTCCCGATGGACATCGGTTCTTATGAAAGCATTCGAAACCCCGGGTATAGATTTCTGAGCAGAAAAGGAATCACTAAAGCTTTTTATATAATCACCTTCCAGACAAGCCCTCTGATAAAAACAGGGAAGGGCTTCGTTCTCAGAGGTTCCTTGAACCTCAGCCAGCTGCGTTGAGGGTCCCCGGTCATAGCTGCTGGACTCACTGTGGGAAGGGACGTTCAGCCCAGGGAAGAATGAGTTCCTGCTGGTGGCCTGCAGGTGCAGGGTGCTGCAGCTCACTCCCTCATCCGGTTGGGGGTTTCCAGGGTGTGGCTGCGTGTGGGAGGGGCGAGTGGTGGGGGTTTCTGGAGCCCCTGCCCAGGAAGCCTCCCAGGTAGCAAACTAACACCAGCCATGTCATGCTGTCCACTTTCTTCTCTCGGTTGTCTGAACTTGAGATCTCCAAAGTGACCACACACAGGATCACCCACCCCCCACCCCCAACCAACCCCAACCCCAACCCCATGCAGGAAAATGTCACCTCATCGGCCAAGAGCAATTCTATTGTCATTCATTTGATAATGGACCTTGCACATTAGTAGTGTATGTACCTACTTTATAAATAAACATGCCCATATCGCTGGCGTGACCACGCTTTTTTCTCACTAATGGGGTCACGTGCTCAGAAAAGTTTGGAGACTACTGTGTTAGCCGATTGCCATTAATCTTGAACAGAGAGGGTCAATTTTCAGTTGAATGGAGGAAAATGCTAAGAGACTTCAAACTAAGCATCAATTGTGTACATCAAGCATGGTAATTTTCCTCACAGCATCGTGCGGTATGTTGGTGTGCACTTAATAGCGCTCAGGTTATTTCCTACAGAAATCTGAAAATGCGAGATGCTATGTTTTACATACACTCCCAGCCTCTGTCTGTGCAGAATACAATGAAGAACTTTCTAGATGGAGTACAGTACAGTCAATGCTCATTCTATACGATATTAAAAGCTGCAGAGGTAGAGGGTTAAGGAAACCACCGTTAATTATTTTGCCGTATGTTTCAGTGTTTTTCCCTGTAATGCATCATTTTTGGTTTACCAGATTATGATTATGTTGAACAAAGTTTTATGACCCAATTTTTTCACTGAATAATGTCTTTTGTCCTTGTCAAAGGGTGAGCGTAAGATAATGGGGACAGGGTAGCCACTGGTGGAGGTTCGGTTTCTTTGTTCTGAGAAGCAGAGCCTAAAAAAATTCTGCCCTTGTTGCTTACGCATCCTTTGGGATCCAAAAACTCATTGGGTGCTTGGCAGCGAGAAACACAGCCTCCACTCACACCGCCATTCAGGGAGACCAGGGAGTGTCTTTCTCTCTCCAGCTTGGAAGCCCACGTGGAGATGAACGAAAAGTCTTAGGAAGCTGCATAGACATGAGCTGAACCTGCATCCCTCCCAGCCAGGTGGGACGTTGGGCTGCCTGGGCTGAGCTGTAACCAGCTACTCCAAGGCAGCAGCCTCCTCCGTCCAGTTTCAAGTC
>NW_005871367.1:846643-850037 GCF_000147115.1 Myotis lucifugus
CGTTTTTGGGAATTTCCGATACAGGGCCGTTGGTAAGAATGTAGTTATTGAGGTCACAAAGCTTAGGTGATCTCATTCTCTTAGTCGGGGCGTCCGAAGTTTAAAGGTCCACCCCCTATTTGGAGGACAAATTTTTCTCTGCTTTAGGACTGGGAGCCTTTTCCTCTTTTCAGGGCGGGACTTGTCCGAGGTGTGGAGAAGTGAGTTGTTCCTTGGGGTTTGTGCTAGTAGGTATGAGGTTGCATATGATTGATGAGTAATCTGTGGGCACAGAGAGGAGTGAGGGGAAGAGAACCTGCTGTCTGTCCATCTGACACCCCAGAGCCAACCCACAGTCTAGGCCCCGCCCCACCGACACTCGCAGCCAGCCTTTGGGGGCTTCACAACGCCTGGGTGAGGGGTCCTGGACCGCCTGTGATCCCCAGGAGTCAGTCAGCCTCTGGACTCAGAGCAACATCTCTCCCACGTAGAAGGCGACTTTTCTACGGTGGAGTCTGTGCATCTGTATTTTCCGGCGCCAACACTCGGGTCTGTGAAGTATCTTCCAGATACGGGCACTTGAGCTGATCGCTGTCCTGTAGGCAGAGCTGTGGTTTGATGAGGGCTTTCCCAAGATCCCTCTATCAGAGACAAGGACTTGGAATACAGAGTACAGCCCCCGGCACCAGGCGCCAGGAGGCAGCCAGGTTCGGCCCTTCTACCGGAGTGTGACGGGGCTCAGCGATGCTAAACAGAGATCTTCTGGTAATAGTTTTTTAAAGAGGATTCGATTTGGGGATAAAACTGCATTTAGGATCTTTGGCCTCCTCGTGCCGCTGCATAAAATCCTGAAAAACTAGAGTAAATAAGTAGATTTTTTTTTTCCCCACTTCTTTACTGTGGATATTTTTATACATCCCTGTGTGAAGGCCCTTTTGGCTCATGATGGAAAGATACTTTTTTTTCTACTTTTAAGGGAATTTTATCTACCAACTCATTAGATATTACTGTTCCATCTTCACATTTCAAGGACAATTTAACTCTCAAGCATCAGCACGCTTAATCCAATTTTAAAAATCAACTTTAGTTTCACTCAGAAACCCACATATCGTGAAACTGCTAAGGTTTGCGTGCGAAAATGCGCGGGCAGGTGGCGAAAGGGTGCCATGCGGCACGTTCGGTGGCCATGCCGAGAGGAGATTGCAGGCAGGTAGAGGAGGAAGCATTGAGTGGAGACATCTCCTTGGCACCCTCTAGGCACCTTTATATTTCTGTGGCATCCGCATCGCCACCTGCAGAGGGACAGACAGTCGCCCAAGATGCTACGGAGTGGACTGAACTGAGCAGAAAGCAAAAGTGTGCCCGTTGGGTCCTCCGTGGCTGCCGGCATCCACAGCTCCCCCGACTCGGACTGAGTGGTCGCCGTGCGGGGACAATGGCAGCAAAGATCCCCACTGTTCGGTCGGTGCAGTGCGATGCCAGGGGCTCGGCGGACGGGGCCACCGGGGCGCGGCGGCCCTGACACCACTGTCCGCCGTCCCTCCCCGAGCTGAGCGCTGTGCCTTGCACCTGGTGGGGCCTCAGTGCATTCTTGTCGAGTTGAAATGGGTCCTTCATCCCCGGTCCTTGGACCCCTACCCCTGGGGTTGGGCCCATCACAAAGGGCTTTCCATGGAGCCATTGAGGGCTCTGAATCGGCCTCGGCACATCCTCAGACGTCCCCAGCGTGGACGTGCTGTCCGCCTCACCCCTGCCAGTCACATCTGCACTGTCGCGCACAAAGGACAGAGCCGGGTGGGGGCAGGGGGGCCTGTGGGAGTCGGATATAACTTTCCCCAACAAACCCCCACTGTCTGCACCGAGCTGCTGGGGCAGCCAGCCCCGTGCATCTGCAGAAATGTGTTCCGTCTGGAGCTTTAGGTCACTCTCATATATATTTTTTAATAAGCCTCTCTAGCCTGTGGGGCACGAAATTGGGTTCAGAACTTGTAGTGCATCTGGTAGACATGCCTGTATCCTGAGGAGCACGCAGAAGCACAATCTGAAATGAAATTCGACTTTTCTCTTTAAAGGGTAAAGACTGTGTTTTCTGAGTTTCAAGGAAGACAAGCAAATTCGGCCTGGACTCCTTAGTAACACATTCTAAACCATTGCCTGGGCTCTGCCTTGCTCTGGGGAGCCAGGGGAGCAGGGGGAGCCTGTTCAGGTTTGGGGGATGCCAGGCACATGGAGGGTCTTGAGTCCCCAGCACAGGTCCCAGGGAGGCCTCGTGGGGTGAAGACGGGAGGGCAGGACCATGGGGTGGACTCCCCTTCCCCAGACTGAGCTCTGAGCTCCCCTGGTGGGAACCCTTGGGGTTAAGTCATCAGTGGGCCCCTAATCCCCCCGGGGGAGCAGAGGAAGCGGTGACCACAGAACACCCACAGAGGAGAAACCGGAGACCTCTGTTTATCCAAACGAGCTGCTGCGTCTGCCACCAAGTGCTCTCGGGCCAACACGTTTGCATTTGCGGCTCGGGGTGCCCGGGGCCCTCGCAGGCTCCCCATTAGGGTGGGCTCCACGCAGCCGCCCTTCCTCCCTGCCCGTCGGTCTGCCATTCCCACACAAGAGCAGCGTCTGCCCAGCGAGCTGAGGGCTCTAGAGATGGGCCCGAGTGAACTGTGCAGAGAACGGCTCTGCCCACCCCGCCACTCTGTGCAGGGGGGGCTCTCAGGCCGTCTGCCAGGCCCAAGGCTGGCTCTCTGCCCTGCCCCCCGCCTCCCCCAGCTCCTCTCCCTGCAGGGCAGGACCACCAGCCTCCCTGGCACAGATGCTGCTGCCTGTGTGTGGCCTGGAGGGAGGGGGCACCTGCTCCTCCCTTCACTCCACTCTCTCTCAGCACAGCTGAGGTCAGCCTGCCACATCGAAACCCCGAAACCCCAGTACAGCCACTTGGAACAGGGAAATGGAAAAGGGGACACTGGACAGGCCCCCACCCCGTAGTGCCATGCCCTGCGCACCTCTCCCAGCTCCCACCTTCCCAAGGCGGAGGATGTGTCTGCCTTCCTCCCCCGTCTGCAGCGAGGGCCCACCCTGCAAGGCCTCACTTTGTGCACTAGCTGGGGTGTGGGGCTGCACACCCCGCCCCGCCCCCCCTCCCCCCCCCCGTAGGAAGACCCTGAAACTTAACCAGGGTGGGCTCGACCTCTCACCCTGGCGGTGCCAAAAGCAAGCACCATGATACTCACTGAAGGATCCCTTAATTGGGAGACTCCCTTCAGCCTCACTGATATTCCTTGTGAACCTCTCCCGTGTGGGGGTACTTAGTTCTTTGGGGTCCGATGGGCCTCACTTGAACCGCGGAGGGAGCGGGGTGGATGGGGGAACGAGCCTCCTGTAATGAACTTCACTCATGATAGCGGCTTGGTTCCCATTC
>NW_005871367.1:850254-852350 GCF_000147115.1 Myotis lucifugus
GGGTGGCCCCCCAGCAGTCTGGGCACAGGGTCCGTCTCCAGGCCCTGGTTGGCCGGTTGAAGCCTTAGGATACCCAGTGCCCTCCGCCGTTCAGCTTTTTCCCTCTTGGGTTTGAAAACATAACAATCAAAACCTCTTCGCTTTCCCCAGATGCCAGAGAAGCCTCGGGCCTGCGTCCGCCCCAGCTGGCCCAGGAGATGAAAGCAAGGACACCCTCTTGTGCTTGCTGATCTCCCAGGCGGCACGATGGGGCAACCGCGTGCATGCCTTAGCCACGTCCTCCCGCCTCGTGGGAGCAGACGCCTCCTGGGGGCAGGGACAGGGTCCCATGGGCGTCCCTTCACATCAGCTCCTCAGGCCTCCTAAGGCGTCTCACTTGCCATTGACGCGCAGCCCATGCCCACACCCACCTCGTGCTCGGGCACCTTCAGGTGGGTCCCCAGAACCACCACTCCCAGTTGATGGGTAAACCATTGACAGCAGTCAGGGTGATTGCCCAGGCCCAGCGGGGAACGCTCTGACTCCCCCAAACCCTTAGCAAACGAAGGGCCCTCTGTGCTGAGGGTCCAGCCTGGGCCCGGTCACTAGAGCCCTGAGGACAAACGGGAATGTTTGTAGATTGAGGGAAACATCATAGCGCTTCTCACCATAACATCCTGCTCCCTGCTGCTGGGAGGGGTCCCGCCAGGTGCAGGATGCGTGTGAACCCCCACAGGGAGGGGGGGATGGGCAGCAGCAGGAGCAACAAGCACCCGCGAGGAGGGTCAACTGGATTGTCTGACACAGTTGTGTTTAAACAGGATGAGGTAGGATATCAAGGAGGAGAAATATCGGTGAAGGAAGGAATCAGGGTTTAAAAATAAGAGGTGACATTAAAACCTTCCTTTTTTTAAGTAACGTGTCGCTTTTAAAAATCTAGATCCTTCTCTGCAGAGTATTTACGGTGGCTACTGCCGATTGATCGGCCTTGGCGTCGGATGACACAGGAGACCTCATCAGGGCTCGGCAAGAGCCCTGTGATCGATTATTAATGTCTGCCAAGGGCACAAGAAGGTGGAGGATCGGCTCAAGTGCCACGCGTTGGCCTTCTTTCCGGACCGTCCTTTCCACGTCCTCCCGTCCGTTCCCCCCAGCCTGAGAAGATTCTCATTGACGTAAAACAGAAAGAAAGCGTAGACCTAGTCCTACCAACGCTGCAGTCAACTGACTTGGCCATTCTCCGGTTCGGGGAGAACGGACGGGAGGGTTTGGAAAGGCCGTTCATTCAGAAAGTGATTGCGTGCTGTCTTCGCGGAAGACACCAGGCGAGTGTGTTGGAGAAACGCTGAAAAGACAAGGCACTCGCTGCCTCAAGTCCCTTAACCGCCCAATTCCAGAGGTAGAATGAGCCAAGACTTGACTACAGCACAAGTGGTGACTAATTATAATACAGACGACCTGAGACAGAGCAAGCCGGCCTCGAGGGCCTCGGGGTCATGAATGTCTGTGGGGTACCCCAGGGGCACTTCCTACGTGGTGTTTGTTCGCTGTTGTCTGTTTTGTAGGCAGCTGGACTTTGCTCCTCAAAAAGCAGTGTTTTGGGTAAAGGAGAAGAGAGAGGAACATCTCTGAGGCTCAACAGCAGGAAGCTCGGTGGGCGGACCTTTGACGAGGATTTGGAATAGGCGGGTAGAATACGTGGGTGGTTTTCCCTGAAACTGCTGGGTTTGGAGCCATCGGTGTTCTGTGAACTGTAACCTCAGGAGAGAATCTCTTCCTGCTATTGATTTCATTACAAGCGGCATTTGCCTGATTGCAGTAACCTGAGCTAGAACAGCCTGCAGTTGTGGAACGGACGGGTCGGCGGAACATTCCGCCGGAGGTATGTGTTTATGTAGGAAAACCCAGTCTCCTTACGGATGAGATGGAGGCAGGTCCTTCCTCCTCTTTTTGGAAAGAGGACCAGCAGAGCGAGCTGGACAGCAGCTCAGCCAGGGCCCGGAAGAGCATGTTTGCCATGTTTCATCTATTTTCTCCTTTTTACGTGAAACTTGCAATGTGGGATAAAAAGGTTGGGGTGTGTGTGTGTGTGTGTGTGTGTGTGTGTGTGTGTGTGT
>NW_005871367.1:852450-861499 GCF_000147115.1 Myotis lucifugus
GTATATATATATATATATATATATATATATATATATATATATGGGACTAATATGCAAAGTGTCCCCTTGGAGAGTTTGACCAGGGAGACTGTGAGTTTCGATCGCTCGCTATGACGTGCTCTGACCACCAGGGGGCGGGCGCGGAACATGGTGGGCGACCAACGGCAGCGGGTTGCTGAGAGAGTAGGGGAAGGAGGGAGGAGGCAGGGAGGTGGGGAACCTTATTGGCCCTGATTGCTGACCAGGCCTAGGGACCCTACCCATGCACGAATTTCATGCACCGGGCCTCTAGTTTTGTATAATCACCTGACATCATGGCCGTGGGGACCCTACGAGAAGGTTGGCTGCCTCGGGTTACACTTTTGGAGTTCTGTGACTAATGGGAGGCAAGGGGAGAGGGGACCGGGCTACCACTCAGGACCCCCTTGGGGAGGGGCCTTTAACCTGGAGGAGTTAGGAGCCTCTGTGAGGCTGTGAAGGTGAGGAGTGTGGGGCTGACGTGAGAACAGACTGCTCCACAGCCCTCCCTGCTGGGAGCCCGGTGCTGCCCCAGACCCAGCACATCGTATAAAACTGAGGCCTGTAAAGGGCTCCTGGAGACAGACCCGGTTCCTTAGTCCTCCCTGGTCTTTGGGACCAGAGGGGACAGTGATGGACGTGGGGAGCAGCTTTCAGGGACTGCTGACCTGCCCTCCCAGCGGCCTGTGAAAAGCCAGCCTCCTGCGGCAGGAAGCCAACCGGGTTCTCGTCTTCGGCTTTTACAACAGCCTCGAGCTCCCGTTTCACGCTCAACCCCACCAAGGTCCTGGCTTCCAGCTCCCTCAGGGCTCATGTTTCCCAGCCCCACAGCATTGGCTGATGCTGGGTTGGTAACAGCTGGACATTGGCCTCTCACCGTGTACTTGACCCTGACCTCAGCCTGGAGGTGTGTGCAGGGCACAGCCAAGAGGGTCCAGAGACCGCAAGATGCAGTTCTGCACGGAGATGCTTCTCTTTCCTCTGGGTTTTTCCCACCCTGGTTCTATCCCTGCCACCCCCCCCCACCCCCGCAATCTGTGTGCCCTGCATCCCAGCCTCCTTCCCTCAACCTCTCACTGTAGACACCTCTGTTGGCCTCCTTCCTCGCTCAAGCCCCCATCCTGTGAATTCTGCCTTCGAAATGTGTCTTGGCTCTCACATTCCTGTCCTCCCCTGGTTCTCCCCCTCTATCCCCATAGTCCACCTCTCACACTAGAGCTGGTCGTCCCCCCATAAAGCATCTGATACCCGTCTCTAGGGGATTTTAGGAGGCACACCGGCCCTCCACACTGTGGCTGCCAGCTCCCTTCCCGGCCTCCTGTGACTGCCCTCAGCAGCTGCCAGTCCTCAGATAGGCCACACCTGCTTCCTCATGGGCCTCCGCGGTGTCCCAGAAACCTGGACGCCCTCCGCACACACCCCTTCCTCTCCTGCCCCAGCCGACTGTGGCTGTCCTTGATTCTGTGTGCGAAACGGGGTTCTTCCTCTGGGCCACATGTTTTCTGACATCAGTTACCTTATTCAGCTGTTTCATGTCCTTGACTGCCTTCTTCCCTCCGAGTCATCAGCGTCCTAGGGGAGCGCCCTTCCGCCTCCCCCGGCGTCTGTGGGGTTGGACCTGCCCGGTTGGGCTGGGTTCCCACCCCTGCTGGGAAGGTGAATGACTTCTTCGCATACCTTTAAAGTGGCTTGAAAATGTGGGGAAACGCCTTATGTTATGGATGGTTGAGGAGAGGTGGAGAAGGGGAGCCTTATTGATTTCTCTCCCTCGAGCTTCGCCGATTTGGGGAGAGTTCCACTTGTTTCCACCCATCCCCCCATGGCCCGGCGTCAGGCGTGCGCCAGGTGTCTGGGCTTTAGGTCGGCCAGCCCCTTGGCGTCCAGCCTAACGTCCGTCCCCTCCGCTGGCTCCGCCCTGCGCGCCGGGCCTGCTGCAGGGGCCTGTGGCCTGGCGGGAGGTCCTCCTCCGGGTGGAGGTGGGAGCCAGAGGCGGGCTCTTTATTCCGGGAAGTACTTGGCGGCAGGCAGGTGCGTGGCTCCTGTTTGTTTGCAAGGGAGACAAATGTGCTCTTCAGGAGCCCGTGTGTGTTCTCACACCCCTGCGTCGGCTCGAACATCTCACACCTCCGCTCCCCGACAAGAACATTTGTGGCAGATAAAAGGCACCAAGTCGTCCTGCGAATGAGGCCGATGACTCACAGGGAGGCGAGCCCACGGAGCCTTTGAGAGCAGCGGGTTGCAAAGCAGCGGGTTTGCAAAAGCTTGCTCACATCTCCTCCAAGCAGGGGCTCGGGTGGGTGTGATCTCCCCCCTCCCTGGGCCCCCACACCTCCCAGCGTGCATGTACACACACACACACACACACACACACACACACACACACTGTGCCCAGGCTCAGGCATGCCACACCTCCCAGCGTGCATGTACACACACACACACACACACACACACACCACACCTCCCAGCATGCATGTACACACGCACACACACACACACACACACCACACCTCCCAGCATGCATGCACACACACACACACACACACACACACACTGTGCCCAGGCTCAGGCATGCCACACCTCCCAGCGTGCATGTACACACACACACACACACACACACACACACACACACTGTGCCCAGGCTCAGGCATGCCCTGCTGGGCTCTTCTAAATCCTTGAGGTTTTACTTGCCTGCCACGGGGCAGCATGGCCCCCGACACTGAGACTGAGATGAGTCTTGCTAGGCAGACTCATCACGCCAGGCAGCAGGAGAGCACGGCCCTGTCCGGGCTGGAGAGATCGGAAAGGTGCCTGAAAAACGGCTGAGAAGATTTGCAACTGAGGGTCCCGGGGAAAGGGATCCTGTCCTCTCTGACCACACGCAGCCCCTCCAGGCCCAGCCGCCCCGCCACTGCACCCTCCCTGCTCTCAGCGGGCAGGGCTGCAGCACTCGGCAGCGGCCTGAAGAGACCCTTTGTGGGGCTGGGGACCGGGGCGTCACTGTGGCCAAGGCTGGGGGTTCCTGTGGAGCTTGCGGCTTTTCGGGGTCTGTCGGTAACGCTCGGGGCTGGTTTCGAGGATGTGGGTCTCACAGGGAGAGTGGAAGGAGACGGGGTGACCGTCGTGGGAGGGAGAATGCCTAGATCAGTGGTTCTCAACCTTCCTAATGCCGCGACCCTTTCACACAGTTCCTCATGTTATAACCCCCAATTTCATTGTTACAAATTGAACATAATTAAAGCATAGTGATTAATCACAAAAACAACATGTAATTATATGTGTGTTTTCCGATGGTCTTAGGCGACCCCTGTGAAAGGGTCGTTCGACCCCCAAAGGGGTCGCGACCCACAGGTTGAGAACCGCTGGCCTAGATGCTGGCAGGAGATGCGTTTGGGGAGTAATGAGAAAGAGCGACTTGACAGGGACCTGGGGGTTGGAGCAGCTGGGGAGAGTTCTCAGGAACCCCCAAACGCGCCTGCCCGAGCTGCTGGCCAGGCCCGTTGTCTGTGTGGGTCCACGCCTCTTGAGAACCCATCGCCAGGTCTTCAGGGCCCGGACTGGAGGGGATTCTGCACCCAAGGCTGGCCTTCCCCAGAGCCAATGAGAGCCTGGGTCACAGCCACACGGATGCACCAGGCCGCCCAGGGGCCTGAGGAGGTGGCCCGCCTGGGCAGGACGGGAATGTCACAGACCTCCGCTCCGCGTGCGCCAGTCCTGTGACTAAAGGGACAGCTGTGAGGTGACGGGAGCGCCCAGGCCTGCGCGTGATGCTTTGCGGTGTGTCCTGCCCGCACTCAGGTCACGCCTCGCGTGCCCGGTGCAGCCCTGCTCTGCCTGCTGCTGTGTCTTCTGGGATCCAGCTCCCTGGAGGGTCAGTCACCGGACACTGTTGAACCCCCTGTGGTTATGGGGACTCCTAGGCTCTGGGCTGGGCCCAGCACATCAGACTTAGACAGTGGTTTGGAGGTTCAGTCAAATGCGCTAGGCAGGCCCCTTCGCCCCCCCCCCCCCCGCAGGTCACAACGTGACTGTCACAGAGACACGTGCCAATGACGCTGCGTTTCATTTTCATTTATGGGGAAGCGGAGACGGCACATGTTAAAGCCCAGGTTTACTCAGACCTGGAAAAACCACTGGGGAAGATGTCAGCCTCGTTGGAACCTTGCCGCCGTCCTCTCGTTCCTGTCTGTTTCCTCACAATTACTAGACTCACTAACAGGACGTTTAGTTGGTGCGTCGGGCTCACATCTGTCCGACCCCCACGGCCCCTCTGGAAATGCAGAAATGGAACGTGCTTTCATAGAAAACTTGAGAAAAGGCATCAAAAAGAGAGAAAAAGAAAGAAAAGCAAAGAAACGAGCCACAGATCTGCCTCATCAAACAGCCAGTGTGCCCAGCAGCATCGCACTTGGCAGCTGGCTGGCAGCAGGGAGGCAGCTCCTCCGTCCTCCCTCCCGCGGGAGCCCGGGGGCCGCGTTCATCATTCGGCCTTCTACCAGGGTGTGGGTGGTAGGAAGGGCTTCCTTCTTTAACCGCTTTTCCAGGTCTGGTGTTCTCCCCACCACATTACAATGTACCCGGGAAGTTAATTGCCTGACTCTTCCATATTGACCTTGAGGGGATTTCACATCTGAGAAAAGTGACATTTAGGTTTTCTAATTTAGCGGCACAAAGGAAGTTGCGAGAGATAGTGAGGCACCCGATTCAGACTTTGGGGGGAAGCGCTCAGGTGAAATTACAGACTCCCGGAACTGGGAGCGGAGATAACGCCGCTCGACGCCTGCATTAAATATGATTAATGGGACAACAGGGATAGCATCGCTGGCGCGTCCTCCCGGAAAATGCACGCAGGTCGAAGGATGTGAGCCCGCACCAGCCAAGGTCTGCGCTCGCTTAAAAGTCCCACGTCCCTGGCCGTGTCGAGCCACGCGGCGACCCTTTGCCCGGTTTCATAGGATCCTGGCTTAGAAAAGGGGAACACTCCCCCCCAGAAACACACGCGTGGGAATGCCAGCCCGTTGGCGGACAGGCGCTGTGAGATGAATCCATGGACAGGAACGCGGATACCAGACCCTGGCGGCCTGGAAGGATGGGGACTTGGCCTCGCCTGAACCGACTCGCAGGCGCTGGACATGTGTAGAGGGCGGCCAGGTGGTTTCGCCTGTAAAGTGAGAGGCGATGGCTCCCGCTCCCCCCCGGGCTGGGCGAGGGCTGCTAACTCGCGATGCCAGCCCGGGCCTCTGGGACGCCCTTTGGTGACACGGGGCCATCTCATCTCCGAGTGGGAAGAAGGAGAGTTCTTATTCCGCTGACAGAGGAAGCGCCTTTAAAACGCAGCGATTCGGGCTAATGATGGAGGGACAGGGGCCACCTTGGCTGCCACCCCCTCCCCTGGGGAAGAGGTGATGTCTGAGTCCCCTCAAGGAACAGAATAGCAGGCGGCTGGGACTTGCCTGGGAGTTGGTGTGGTGGTGGGTGCCACCCCCTTAGCCTACCACTCATTTAGGGCTCATGCAGTGATCTGAAAGGAAAACGAACCTGGAAATAATGCCTCTTCTCCATACCGAAGTCCGAGTAGCATTTGTGCGGTTTTGTGCACTTGAAATAAGCATCATAGTAGTTAATAAATTAACCACAGGGGCGCATTTTAATTTGTTGTTTTTTTAAAATACTTTCTTTACCCTTTTCTTTGGAAAGCGCCACAAATTACTGTTTATTTGAAGATTCCTAGAGTCCAGTGTATCTTCTACCCATTCAAACAGGAATATGTTTCATATTCATCTGAATTTTCAAAATGAAATAGATTGGTTTAACCTCCATTCTCTGTATTCGCGTCATCATGATGGCCAACACCCCGTGCCCACCTACTGGGACGTGAAAAATAAAGCTGAGGGAAATGAGTGTTTCTCTCTGTGCCAGGCCTCTCCGCTCCATTCGCCAGTCCCTCCAGCCAGAGGCCTCGGGTGTTCGTTTCAGTCCGTTCAGAGGCTGGTGCTGCCCCGTCGCTCCCAAGCTGGCTCCCGGGTGCTTGTTTGCCACACGTGCGGATGCTCC
Organism: Myotis lucifugus; assembly: GCF_000147115.1. NCBI lineage: Eukaryota > Metazoa > Chordata > Mammalia > Chiroptera > Vespertilionidae > Myotis > Myotis lucifugus. The sequence goes on from NW_005871367.1 coordinate 858,520, forward strand.
TGCCAGTCGGGGTGTTAGGACCTGCCAGGGGCTCGACTAGCCCCGGGGCCGGGCCGCGCAGGCAGAGTCGGGCCGCCTGCACTGGACATGGGGTCCGTCTGCTCGGACCAGGCGGGAACTGAGGTCTGAGACAGGCACGTGGGCATGGGAGGCAGTAAGAGGACCAGGAGCAGAGGTGGCATGACGGGGGCGAGAGCCGTGGGGACAGAGTCTCAGACACCAAGGCTGTGCGTGGAAAAGGAGAAAAGGAGAAACAGAAAGATAGCTAACAGGAATATGCTTTGAAACACCAATTTCCCAGGAGCAACTGTGGGGGAACCTGAGAAACGGGAGACCAGGCTGGGCCTTTAAGAAGGGGCAGCTGCTGATGTCTGGGAGGGAGGGTCAGGTCTGGGGAGAGGGTGACGGCTCAGAGAGGGCCAGCCATTCGTTCGGCTGCTCTGCATTCTTCGCTGACCCTGAGCACACCTGCAGCCCGACTTCCGAGCGGCCACTCAGCACACGGAGGTGAGCCCCATGTTAGGGGTGCCGTCACCTGCCTCTGACCCTCCAGGCACCCGCTCTCCTCCAGGGAGAGACGGGAAGGAGGTGGCAGCGGGTCCGTGTGTAAGTGCTGGGTGGGTACCTCGGGCCTCAGGAGGGCTAAGGCCTGGGAGGTTGGGGGGAATGGCATCCGGCAGAGACTCAGAGAGGAGAGGGAGCTCTTAGACTGGGTGTGGCCAAAACGCTTGCCTAAAACTGGAAGAGGGTGCACCCTGGAGGCAGCGGACTCTCAGCATCTAAGGATTCAAAGGAGAGTTGGAGCCCGTCTCTCCAAGCAGCAGAGTCTGATTTTTAAAATGCCAACATATTTTAGTATGTACTGGGCATGTCCCACCTTTCTGGACAAGAGTCAGCCAGACAGCGCTGAGAGGAATCCTGAAACCAGTCTTGTTCTGGGGACTCTTCTGCTGCGACTGTCACTTGGCCCCCACTGCCTCAGGCTGGAGGGCGCAGAGATCTGAGCACTGACGGTGGACTCCGGCAAACCACCGGTCTCTCCATGCGGTCGCTTCCTTTACTCTAACACAGGAGTGATCGTATCCCAAGTCATGGTAGGGTAAAATGAAGGCACAGTGAGAAGGGCAAGTCCTCCGCCACTGTGTGTGGGGACTCCAGTACTAGAGGGATGCCCAGCGCTGCTTACAGGCCAGGCACTAGCTCGTGCTTCTCACATTAACCCATCCCAGCTTCACCATGCAACTCAGTCAGTGAGCTCCCGCCAACGAGGAGAAGGATGGAGGGGAGGAGGAGAGGGAGGAATGGGCGGGTGGATAGATAGGTGGATGGGTGAATGGATGGATGAATGGTAGATGGGTGGGTGGATAAGTGGATGCATGGATGGGTGGATGGGTGGGTAGGTAGGTAGGTGGGTGGGTGGATGGGTGGATGGATGGTGGGTAGATGGATGAATGGATGGGTGGATGGTGGGTGGGTGGATGGATAGGTGGATGGGTGGGTAGATGATGGGTGGATGGTGGGTGGGTGGATGGATGGTGGAGGGGTGAAAGGATGTATTATGGAAGGAAGGAAAATATATCCACAGTCCAACTTCTGGTTGACCTGTTCTCCTCTGCCCATAGCAGTCTAGAGAATCAGTAAGACTTCGTTGCTTCTTTTTAATTCAACAAAAATTTGTTGAGTACCCACTGCATCCCTAGTCCACACTCCTACCCTCAAAGCGCTCACTACTAAAATGGGACAGTGAGAACAGTAAAGTAATTGCTCACGTGCCCGCCGCAGTAGAAAGGCCCTAACACGGGGAATACAGAGTAACCTGGAAGTCCCGGGGCAGGTGTGTGACGTCCCCTGGGAGCTGACCCTGAAGGATGGGGGACGGAAGGTGGAGATAGTCCTCCGTTGAAATGCCACCCGTCCCTTGTGGGAAGCTGCAAAAACCTCTGGCTTGGGTAGAGCTGCCTCAGGAGTGGAGGAAGGACCTCCACTGCGGGAAACAAAGTAGGAACAGCCCTAAAAATAAGCCCGAGAAACATGGACATGTTATTCTTTGGAACTTGGAGAAACTGCATCCATATTTTGGAATATTACGCCGCAGTTAGCATATGCACCACCAACATGAATCGATTTCTGAGACCTGTCATTTAATGAAAAATACAAGTTGCAGAAAAACATGCCCGGTGTGATAGCACCAAGGGGAAAACGCTACAGAAAAGAAATCTGTGTGATTGTGTTTTCGGTGGGCCTGCGAGGACCCGCGCCCCCACACCGGGCCACTCACCGCAGTCACCTCTGGGGGCAGAGAGAAACAACTAGGGTTTGGGGCTGGGGAGCGCTGAAGGGGGAACGTCGGCATTTTTGGTGATCTTTCCGTTCTATTTCAACCAGGAAAAGGTTATCTTGCCATTAAAATGTAATTTTAAAATTCAAAAGCTGATGGAGTCATTGGCGTACTTCCTGGCACTAAGATTTTCAATTAGAGCTTGCACAGTCTGAGAGTTAGACAGATACTGTCTGAAAGCAAACAAAATCCAGTGTCTTAAAAGAAGGGAAAAAAGCCCCCCTCCCCTTGGAGCCTGCAGGGAGCAGGAACCCCGCAGGCCACTGCATCTCAGGCTGCGAGGCATCCTTGGTGTGGTCTGCCCGAGATCAGTTTCCGGTGAGGGAGGTTGCTCTTTTTTTTTTTTTTAATTTTGTTTTATTGCTTAAAGTATTACGAAGAGTATTACATATGTCTCCTCCCCCCCCCTTGACATTCCCCCGGCCTCCCCTATCCCCCAGTGTCTTGTGTCCATTGGTTATGCTTATATGCATGCATACAAGTCCTTCGGTTGATATCTTACCACCCCCACTCCCCCCCCACCCCCGGCCTTCCCGCTGTAGTTTGACAGTCTGTTCGATGCTGGTCTGCCTCTGTATCTATTTTTGTTCATCAGTTTATAATGGTCTTTATTATCCATAAATGAGTGAGCTCATGTGGTAT
>NW_005871367.1:861599-883494 GCF_000147115.1 Myotis lucifugus
CAAGGCAATCCCCTAACCTGATAATCCTTTTACTGTTTACCAAGCTTTATCTTTGATATGCCTGTATGCATTCCTAAAGGCAAATGTGTATTCAAGTGAATAGAAGCAAATGGGACCCAGAAGTCAGAGAGCCTCTCCACTAGAGAAAGGTTTTTTGCCTGCCCCCCCCCCCCCCATCTAAATTCTTATTTCTTGTCTAGTGTATTCGTTTGTGCAGGGCCCCTTTTCCGGATCCTGAACCCTAGCCACAAATGAATGTAGCATTCACACTCACCTTTAGGGTGACTCAGCCAGAGCCTGTGACACAGGACACCTCTCCAAATGCACTTCTTGTGTCCTCTGTGTGGACAAAAAGGGGGTGCAGTGATAAATCATAAACCCTTCTCTGGGCAGGTTATGGTGGGCAGTGATGGCCCAGGCCATGAGAGGTTTTTTGTTTTTTTTTAATTGCTTAAATATTACAAAGGGTATTACATATGTGTCCCCCTTTTTCCCCCCCGCCCCTGACAATCCCCTGGCCTCCCCTACCCCCCAGTGTCTTCTGTCCATTGGTTATGCTTATATGCATGCATACGAGTCCTTCGGTTGATCTCTTACCCCCCTCCCTCCTGCCCCCCAACCCTCCCCGGCCTTCCCGCTGCAGTTTGACAATCAGTTTGAGGCAGCTCTGCCTCTGTATCTATTTTTGTTCATCAGTTTATAATGGTCTTTATTATCCATAAATGAGTGAGCTCATGTGGTATTTTTCTTTCATTGACTGGCTTATTTCACTTAGCATAATGCTCTCCAGTTCCATCCATGCCATTGCAAATGGTAAGAGTTCCTTCTTTTTTACAGCAGCATAGTATTCCATCCTGTAGATGTACCACGGTTTTCTAATCCATTCATCTACTGATGGGCACTTAGGCTGTTTCCAGATCTTAGCTATGGTGAATTGTGCTGCTATGAACATAGGGATGCATATATCCTTTCTGATTGGTGTTTCTGGTTTCTTGGGATATATTCCTAGAAGTGGGATCACAGGGTCAAATGGGAGTTCCATTTTTAGTTTTTTGAGGAAACTCCATACTGTCTTCCATAGTGGCTGCACCAGTCTGCATTCCCACCAGCAGTGCATGAGTGTTCCCTTTTCTCCGCATCCTCTCCAGCACTTGTTGTTTGTTGATTTGTTGATGATGGCCATTCTGACAGGTGTGAGATGGTACCTCATTGTTGTTTTGATTTGCATCTCTTGGATGATTAGTGACTTTGAGCATGTTTTCATATGTCTCTTGGCTTTCTGAATGTCCTCTTTTGAAAAGTGTCTATTTAGGTCCTTTGCCCATTTTTTGATTGGATTGTTTATCTTCCTTTTGTTAAGTTGTATGAGTTCCCTATAAATGTTGGAGATTAAACCCTAATCGGTGATAACATTGGCAAATATGTTCTCCCATGCAGTGGGCTTTCTTGTTGTTTTGTTGATGGTTTCTTTTGCTGTGCAGAAGCTTTTTATTTTGATGTAGTCCCATTTGTTTATTTTCTCTTTAGTTTCCAATGCCCTAGGAGCTGTATCGGGAGGGAGGTTGCTCTTGACCCACGATGACCTTGCAGAGCCGTTCTCGGCCCTGCCTGTGACTGGGCTCCCCCCTGCGGGGTAGCTGGCTCCGGGCAGCCGTGGTGACGAGGCTTTTCTCTTTCCTGGCACCGGGATCATTTTCTTGGAGAGTCTCTGTGGACGTTGGCAAATAGTTTTGGCCTATTTCCAAGAGGTTGGGGTTTATACCAGTCGAAATGAGGCAGGCATTTAATCAGTCACCCAGGGAACACGCTCCGGGCCCTCTGGCATCTTCTTTATAATTAATTTTTAACGTTTGTTTTCAGTATAAAAATTGGGCCTTTATCCTCTCTGAAATAAAAACATAGCATGCACATTAGACTGTATTGGCACTAAACTTCACACACCATTGTCTTATCCCCTTCCAACTATTAACTCCTGTTAAGCAAGACAGAGAGATAGGTAAGACATCCCCCGCGCCCCCCGCCCGCCCACACTCCCCCATCTTGCTGGCTTGCTGGATGCCTCATCCCTTGTAATTGCCTTCCGTGGCCAAGCCCCTTCCTATCATTAGTGCGCGTCCGAGGCTACTTGTCAGGGGCCCGGCCACCTCCCCGGCCGCCCTTCCGTGCCCAGCCTTTCCCTACCCAACTGCTGGGAGGCCCTGGCCGCTGAGCCTCTTATTAACAAGACACAGTGGGTAGCTCTGGGTTTTTGACCCTGGGATTTAAACTTGACCTGCTGGAGAGTATTTCTTCCTATTTGTTTATTTGCCTGATCTTGGCTCTCAAGCCCGGGTTTGGGCCCAAGAGACCAGAAACGTTATAGTGGTTCTCTAACCTCCTTTGTGCTGCCAACACCGGAGATGGCGAGTGAGAAAGTACAGCTTCTGAGGCCTCTCTTCAGACCTCCTGAGTCAGAATCTGCGGCTGAAAGGAAAAGCAGACCACTGGCCTCTTTTAAACGCGGTCTAGTGATTTGCTAATGACTCAGCTAGGTGACCATTTCTCACTTTCTTCCAGAGAAGTTACAGCACAAACGTATCTTTATCGTTTCATATACCGGGCTTGCCCTCGGGGCTGCCATATGCCTTTCGTGCAAATTAGAAACAGGGACCTTTCTTTCTGGGCAAGACCCCAGGGTGGACTTCAGTCCCATTGGCTTCCTTGGCCAGAAGTCTTTGTGCCGTTAAGCTACCCAGTCTCGCGTGGCAACCTGCTTATTCTGTGCTCTGATGGAGAAAATCCCTTCCCCTGAGTACCTACACGTGTGAGCACAGCACCAGGCGTGTATTTTTTTTCCTCCCACAGCTATTTTCTAGAACCCTGACAGCCATGCATGAGGTTTTAGGTTGAGGAAACTGTGGCTCAGAAAATGTGATTTCCCTGAAATAACACAAAAAAGCTGAGCCAGATGAAAATGCAAGCCAGGCTCTGAGGAGGCAAGCACTTGGATGGGTAATAAATTATTTCTAGCCAGTTCCTCGCTTCTCCATCAAGGCCATGGGTAATTCGTGTCCTTCCCTCTGAGAAACCGATGAAGTCGGAGCTGGGGACAGGTCCCCGGGCCTCTGTCTGCTGTGGGAGCGAGCAGAGGCCTCAGGCTCCACATGATGAATGTGTACGTGCTTATGAAGCACCAGGAGGCCTGAGCCAAAGGCGGGTGGCGTGGCAAAGTGTTTGTGGTCACATGTTTATTATTAGCACAAGTGGCCCTTTTTCCAGCCGGCCGCCATGATTAAAAACCCAGTTTCTCTTTCCATTATGGGCAGGAATGGAAGGGGCTGAAACTGAGAAGGGATTATGAGCCTAGAGTCAGCGAGGACTCATTACTGGGGTTGTCCTGTCCTCTCCATCAGTGGCTGGGTACACAGGCTCCCGGGGTCAGGAGCTGCCCTGAGCAGAGCGCACAGGCGGAGGGACGAGTGAGCGAGGCTCCTGGGCTCCTGGGCCACCCAGCCAGGGCCCCGTCAGGAACCACCGCCGCCCAGGGCCCAGCAGCGCTCCTGTGTTGACCATGCCTTCAGGGCGGCTGGGGTTCAGCAGATGGGGAGGCCTCGCCCGGTCCCTGTGCTTCAGGCTGGGACATGGGCGGATGTGTGCCTGGTGTCACCTTCTCTGTGGTCCAGTGAGATGGCCAGCAAGCTGCTCTCATGGTCAAGGCAGAGGAGCCTCTCCCTCTAGGCTCCATCGAGTTGGCCTGTTCTGCTTCCCAAAGCAACCTAAGTGCCCAACCTACAGTCAAGAGGCAGAGAAGTACGTTCCCCTCCCTTCTAGTGGGAGGAACTGTAAATTCATATTGCAGAGGGCGGGGGTGGAGGGTCAGAATTGGGGCCATATGTGCCCCCAGCCACAGCCCTCATCCCTGGAGGCTGGGTGGTAGAAACGTCTTCCACTGCCCTCCCCGCTTGCAGGCAGTGTGGCAAAGCCGCCCGCCCCCGCCCCCCGCCACCCCAGGCCTCATGTCCGTGCTCAGAATCCACCCAGCAAGCTGCTCACACTTCAGAGAAAATCTGTCCCACGTCAGATGTTTTTCATTTGATTCTCAAAAGTTTTGCAAAGGAATTGTTTTTTCTAGAAATGCCTCCTTGCACAGGTTGAGATCACAGCTCGGTTTTCCTTTTCTTGTAAGTTCTGAAATACCCAGATGCCCTCTTTGTAACGGTGGTAGCTCACCACGGCCCTTCCTATCTTGGATGGCTTTGGTCCTTTTCAAACAGAGACAGAGGGCAGGTCCTCTCCACCCTGGTCACACCTTGGTCCTCTCTGGCCCTGGCTGCACCCTCCAGCAACACCCCGCCCCCTCGCCACCAGGTGGCACACGAGCAGCCTGGTCTCCCTCCGGGTCTTGCACCATCCCCGACTGAAAGGCAGTTTGGAGGAGTCAGCTAATCTGTTGGTCCCTAAAACTGTCCGGACATTAGAATCAGCTGCGCAGTTGAATTGACATTCAGATTCCTGGGGGGCCTGGACGACTGGGGGTGGAGCAGGGGCGCGAGCTCATCTGGGAACCACCGATCTCGGTCACTTCAGACTATTCCAGAAGCTGATACCTGTTAACCTCTGGTTATTTGTGACCTGGATCAGGAAGACGTGGTGGCATGAGAAAGTGCTGAGAGCGTTCTCACATACCTTCTCTTGAAGAGAGGAGGCTCGCATTCCTGTGGAATCTGCAAACCTCGCGCTGCTGCATGACTGCCAGCGACAGGTGGCAGCTCTCTGTGGCCCTGAGGCAGGGGTGGGGAACCTTTTTTCTGCCAAGGGCCATTTGGATATTTATAACATCATTCTTGGGCCAGACAAAATGATCAACTTAAAAATCAGCCTGCTGTATTCGGTCAAACATTTCATTAACTCACCCCTAATGCCTTGGCAGGGCCAGACCCAATGATTTCTTGGGCCTTATAAGGCCCATGGGCTGGACACGCGCCTCCTCCCCCCCCCCCCCTAAGAACACTGTACTTGATAAAGTCATCCCTCTTTGGCTCCTTCAAGTGCTGCAAAAAAAGAAATAGGTTCAGCCTAGAAATCAGTTAGTTTGAACTTTATATGCCCCACTTTAGGCTTTCACTTCCTATAGTTCAAAACTGAGCATCATCTCTAAGTAAAATCCTACCCGGGCCTGAATGTGGGGAGGGCTGACCCCTCCCCCCTATGGTTTCTGTGGCTATTTAATTCTTTGGGAAGGACGCTGGGCCAGGAATCCCAGACCCAGATTTTAGACTTGACTCGTGTCTTACTCTGACCTTCTTCCCCGAGTGGACCCTGGACCTCGGCGTCTTCGTCCGAAGATGAGATGCTGAATTGGGTTACCTCGAATCTCCCCTGCAGAGTGTTGTCGGGGGAGGGGGGGGCGGCCTGTGAGAGACACAGAGTCTGAGACTCCATCCCAAACCTGCCGATCGCAGCTGCGGGCCGGGCCGTTCAGGTGCACCTTCCGTTTTGAGAAGCACTCTTCTAGAAGGTACCTTCTGAGGGGAAACCGAGGGGGGCCTTTGAGCGATACCCCGAAAGGCTGGAGACACTGTCCTCGTGGGGGAGCTCCTTCCAGCTGGAGGCTCCCTGGGCACTGAGCAGGCAGCAGGGGAGCGGTGATGCCGCGGCGTGGTCACTGTGTGGTCACTCGCCGGTCGTTGGTTCCACTGTGTGGCTAGCATTTCCTGAGTGGACTCTGGAATTTTCTCAGAGTTGTTTTGTTCGTGGATACCTATCTGATTTTCTTTCTCTTTTTCGGGGGGACAAAGAGGCTGGTGTCTCCGATGTAGCCATTTTTCTGTAGGTTTTAAGGCACCTTCTAGAAGCCCTGAATTCAGTCCTTTGGAAACCGTTGTTATTCTACTTGTACCTTCCTTGTCGTTCTCCCCCAGTTCCTTTCGTGAAAGCCTGTCTTGAAGACGCTTCCAGTCGCTGGTCCCGGCACAGTCACCGTGGCTGCTCACTCCCAGTACTGCCTTCGAGGTCCTTCCAGGCCAAGGACCAGGGGCCAGGAAAACCTGGGGGAAGTATAAGCCATGGGAAGTCCACATGAGGATTGTCGTTAAAATGCTAAGCAAGCCTCATGCAAGTCTGGGTCACTAGACACGTCAGGGTCACAAAATAGATTGAACGATACCCAAATGGAGGCCCGGGAAGCAAGTTAGGGAACCGGCGGCGTGGAGCGAAGCAAGCAGGAGGCCGCTTTCCCGTTGCTGCTGTCAAAGGCAGGCTGGTGTGTGCCCGGAAAAGATCATACGTTTCCCGGCTCCATTCCGCCGCTGTTTGGAAGAGGCTTTTGCCGGGGACTTGGAACTGTGTTGGTTGGCAATTTATTTGTGAGTTGTTTTCTGAAACGGGGGTTTCTCTTCTTGGTCCTCGGAGGTTCACTACAATTAACCTTCTGTTTGGTGGAAATTTCCTTTTCCCTCAAGCTAAGCTGCCCATCCCATTTCAGCCCCCCATACCCCCTGCAAAGGATATGACCGTTTAAATAATGGACCCCTCGAGCGATTGGAAGACATACGTTTCCTGGAGCCCGCTGAGTTTTTCCTGCCTCTTCATGGTAGCACGTCAGCTGTTACGTATTCTCATGTGTTATTCTGCCAGGAAGCCTGGGCAGTTTGTGCATAAAAACCAGAGGGTCTTTTATTCATGTCTCCGGGCCCAGGTCAGGGGTCGGGGCCCCTGCAGAACTTGAGACGTTGAATCGGGTAGGTCCCAAACATCTCTAGACCAAAGTGGCAGTCGTGGGAGGGAACAAAGTGTCTACTCTGTTCATGAGCCATTTTAATAAACAGCTGGCTGACAGGTACGGGGTGGGCTAAGCTCTTTTTGATGAGGATTGCATGAGCTAGTGCGTGCCTGCCCGAGCTACAGGTAAGGAGGCCCCAGGTCCAGCAGGTGGGGGCGAGGGCCACATCTCACAGCCACAGCTCTTGTCTCCACATTCCTGACTCGGACATGCCCCTTCCTCATTAACCCATCGCCTTGAATACCTTTTTTTTCTACTATAAATGTTTCCTACTTAGCGTTCAAGACCCAGCTAGCAGTCTCCTCACCTGGGAGCCTTCCTTGACTCCCCGTCGCCCCACCCCATTCCTGGCAGGATCAGTGGCTCTTTTCTCTATGTATCCAGCCTTCTTACCATGCTGCCTTACAGCAAATTCTCCGACGGACTGTGTTCTTAATTAGACTCTAAGAACCTCAGGTCAGAGATGAGTACATCCCCCCACCCAAGTGCCCGGCCCAGTACCTGGCGTGAATGTCCATGTCTTTTCCACCGTAAGATAAGGGATGTGTGAGTTCGATGCAAATGGAAGGCGCGTGTGTGTGTGCGCACATGCGTGCATAAATATTTCTCTAGTTGTGTGCCATATTCTGTTGTGATCATCGCACTTTAAGACATTTGTAACTTGGCAAAGGAGATGGGACCAAGATGATTCCAGTGACTCATGGCAGCAGGATGTCAGGGCCTCGTGAGGGGCGGCCCTCAGGGCAGGAAAGACTTCCATCAGAACTCCAAGCCCCTGACACCCGGTGAAATGTTTCAGAAGATGTCCAGGGTTTGTCTCTCCCTGACTGTGGCCATTATTCATGCATTCATGCAAAACTGCTCTGCACAGGGGTCAGCAGAGCTTGGCAGGTTGAGAATGGTGAGCAGGCATTTGTTTTCCCATGTGGAGTGACTCTGCTCTGAGGCTCAGAAAGAGAGAGGACAGACGCAGAGCACGGGGACCATGTGAAGGGCAAGGTGATCGCCCCCATTGAGCTCTGGGAGTTTGTGTGGCACCGTGGTTAAGAGTGTGGGTGCTGGAGCCTGCTGTCTGGGCGGGACCCTGGCTCAGGATAGCCGGGTGACTTGGGGTAAAATGAGGCCGTGGGGCTCATTGGTTCCTCACTCCATGATGCGGGGATAAAATCACGTTCCTCAAAGGGCTGGGGAGAGGATTAAACATGTTAACAGACGTGAGGCACTTGGGAATATAAACCCCTTGGAATGGCTGCCTCACTCTGAATGCCACGTCGTTACAGTTTTATCTTAAAAGTGAAACTGACATGCGAGGACCTACTATGCACAGGAACTACAAGACACAGAGGGAACCACACCAATGTGTTTGCCTCTTAGTTTATGTTTCGTGGGCAGGAGGGCCTGTACTGTAGATAGGTACTAAGTGACATTTAGGCAGAAACCCAAAGGGTGGCTCAATGAGGCTGCCAGCTGGAGGGGGAATGAGCAGGAATTGGGGGGGGGGTGGAGGGGGAGGAGCCATCCTGACAGGGGACAACAAGGGGAATGGCCTTGAGGAACTGCAGGGTGGGGGAGGGGCGATAGAGAATGACATGGCCAACTTAGCTTTTTTTTAAATCTTCATTTGGCCGTGGGGATTACACTGGGCGAGGATAAGGAGAGGCGGCCAGTAGGAAAGGACTATAACTCCGCAGGCGACATGTGACCAGGGCCTGCACCTGAGTAGGGGAGGTGTTACTGTCTCACACGTGGGTCTTACATGAGGGTCAGGACACAGAAACATTTAAGCATCTTTGGAGAAAAACATCTGTTAGTCGTAACCAATACTTAAATAGGATTTGCAAAACTTTTAACCAGTTGCAATGAGGCCAGATTTATACAGAAAACAAAAATTGGGAACCTCATTTGGGGCACTTTGGAGGACAGCTGTCACTGCACCCTCTCTGGTTCACAGGGCACTCAGAGACCCCCAAAGGCCTTTACCTAATTTATTCACACTCTGTCTTCCCCGCGCCTTCTGTCTGGCACTCTGACAGACGCTAAGCCACATCTCCAGAGAACTGCAGGACTGGCTGGAGCAGTTACAGTAGGCAGGGGCAGATAAAGAGTTAAACGAGTGTCTTTCACAGCCGATCAAAGCAGGCAGAAGTAGGACATGACTAATTGTTTAATGATAAATGGGACAGAAAACAAGGGACTGTCGGAAATGAGGAAGGGAGAGCCCCAAGGAGCCGATCTGAACTCCTGACGGATGCAGGCGTGAACAGAGCAGAGGGGAAGGGTGTGGCGGGACGGAGACTCTGTGCACGCCCTGGAGCTGAGGCGTCAGATTTATGTCCGCAGGTGAGAGGAGGCTACAGGCTGTCCTAGGGCTGAAAGGTGGCAGGACAGAGGGGCTTGTGCAAACGGGGACGCCACACAGTTTGGAGTTAGTGGGTGATATGTTCAAACAGTATTTTTAAGATGACTTAATTGTCGCCGTGGGTGGGATGACTTAGACTGGAATGGAGGAGCCGTCAAGGAGCTGATGAGATAGGGGATGTCTGGGGAGAACCGAGAATGTGAGATGGGCATGGGCAGAGGGTATGGATGGGTGTTGCACTCTCTGAAGCACCCGGGTCAGGAAAGGGGGCAGGAGGTGGAAGCTGCCTGAACTTTCCGTCTGAGTTCCCACATCCTTAAGCTGCCAGGGAACCTCGGGCAGATTGCTCACCCAGCTTCAGGGCCCCCATTGGGTTGGACCAGGAGTTCTGAGGCCTCCCCCAGCCTGATGATTCTGAGACTCTGTGACAAGGGCTGGGCGGGGAGATGAGTTGATGGTAGGGTGGGATCCTGGTACAGCAAGTGCTGATGCCCCTGGAAGGGGGCGGAGGGAGCAAAATAAGCTACCTCAGATATTCAGTGTGATGTGTTGGGGGGAAGGGGGGAGCCCAAGGGGATGAAGGTGAAAGAACCCACCATGGGTTTATCTTTTAGAAGGCCCTGGGGACCTTCATGAGTGAGAGTGTGAGGAGTAGCGGAGCCGTGTGCCAGTGGTTGGGCCCAAGAGGAAGCAGATGGTTAATTTGAGGACAGTTGTATCCAGGGACTGTGTACAGAGGTATGGGCAGGGGCAGGGGTGCTAGGGAGTTGGTGCAGTACCCAGGACTGGTCGCAGCTGGCCTGCAGGGGCCAGAGCAGGGAGCTGTAACCAGAACCACAGACAGGGAGATGATGTGGCAAGAGAGTGAGCCCAGGGCATCGATATCCTGACCTCACTTGCCTCCCAACCAGCTCCTGCCCAGATTCCAGAGCTGGGTGGCAAGAGGGAGAGGGGATCTGGAGGGGCAAGCAAAAGACATGGCATTCTCACACCCAGGCTGCAGGGCAAGGGAGACAGATGATGCCGACACAGGGGCAAGTGCATGGAGATGGTGCAAACTGCAGGGGGCAGGCCCTGGGCAGCCTGAGCAGTGGCGGGGATTGGCTAGGAGCACGCTGTGCATGCTGTGATCAGAGGAGGAGGAGACGGACGATGATGGAGGGCAACCACGATGGGAAGGTGGAGTCCAATAACCAGGTCAGTGCAGAAAAAGCGTAATTAAAGAGGAAAGAAGAAATATATTGGTATCTCATGAAGACTGAGTGATACTGGTGAAGAGTACCCAGTGAGCTCTCAGCAATAGTGAGTCTTCTATCCAATGAGTTGCTTTTATGAAATTAGCAGAAACCAGACTTTCCAAACTCTGGTTCACAGGGCGCTCAGAGACCCTTGCTCTGTTTTTCCCTGAAAGTCTGACCCAACTGGTGCTTGAGAATAATATTCTTGATCAAGTAGCCTGGTAGGGAGCAGCCTGTTGTCCACTTGTCTTCATTCATCGGGATCGCCCTAGCGCTGGCTCCTTGAGCTCTCCGTGCACACCAGGGGTCCTGTTAGGTGCGGACTCCAACCCAGCAGGCCGGCGGTGGCCCGGGGATCTGCATTTCTACCAGCTTCCCACCAAGGGGCTGCTGGTCTGTGGAGCCACTGTGAGTTGTGAGATCCTGGGGTGCCTTTTCTGATGATGAGAGTGGGAGGAGAAAAAGCAGCAGGAGCCAGGTGATCACAGGTATGAGAACCAGAAGAACAATGTTTCCCACAGCAATGAGCTCGCTTTCCCCTAGCCCAGGGCCTCTGCCGCCCTCCTGAGTATGTTAAGCCCCACGTGTCCAGGAGACGTCCTGCACGGGTACTCACTGGTGCTGCTTTAAAGCAGATGCTTCTGGAAGCAAAACCTCTTGTGCACATTGTAAATTACCTGTTAATAGCAGCCGCACCATCAATAGCTTGGCTTAAGTGGTTCGCTGATTTCCTCCTCCTTGAAATGGTTCTCTAGTTCAAATGCGCTGTTTTTTCACCGCCACCCTCTCTCCCCGGCCCCCCTGCACACACTGAAAGTGGTTTTCTCCAGGCTCTCGGGGTGATTTGAGTCCAGGGATGAAGGCAAATATAGTTCATGAGCTCCTTCCAATGGCTCCGTAAGCACCGCTATCTGTAAGGCTGGCCTCCCTGCCCTCTGACTGTGCCAGTCAATTTCAGGAAGGCAGGTCCCCGGTGCCGTTTTGAGTCATTAACTGGAGGGAGCTGTTGTAGTTCCGCTGGATTTGAAAAGCACAGGGCGCTGGAGGACGGTGATTTCTCAGATCCTCACTCTGGGCCCTTGTTGGCTAAGAGAAAGCCAATAGGAGGACAGCCATTGTGTGTCCTGGCTCCTCAGCTCCTGAGACTCATAAACTGGGCCCCGTCTCTCACTTGCCACCTATTATTTAGTTCTAATGTTTGGGTGACGAGCTGAGAACTAGGGAAGTAGTTATTATCATGAGATAGTTTATTTTAAAAATTAAAGTCAGTGAGGTAAAAAAAAAAAAAAAACACATTCAATTTTCTCTCTCCAGCCCCCCCTCCTCCCCTCCTCTACCTCATCTTAAAACTTAAAAAGCAGGTTTTGCATCTGCCAGCCTGCGTGGTCTAGATCTCCTGGGTCCAGTCGTCATTTTCTCCCCTTCCCTGACTTTCTCCTACCCACTCGGTCTGAGCAAGAGAAACAGGTTCACCCATATTCTCTGGCTCATACCAGGTTATGGAGACGTAATTCACTCCCCGTGGAACCGCCCCTTCACAGCAGCAGCATTCTAATAACAGTGAGCATTATTGAGCACTTACTGTATGCCAGGGACTGTGCCAGAACTATATGTACAGTAGCTCGTTAGCTGTGCCAGACGCCTCGGGGGTAGGGACAGAGTCACGTTCCCCACCTCACAGAGAAAACGGACATACATGGATCAGGACCTTGGACAGGGACAGCTGGTTGGGAATAGTGGTGTTATGCGGAACCCAAGTGCCTCACACTGCTGTCTAGTTGAGAGCCAGCTCGAGCGGCTTCCACCCTAACCAAACACACTTGGGGGACATTCAAGGGGCCCAAATTTGAACAGGGGATCCTTAGAACCCTGCAGTCTAACAGTGGCAAGATGCCCACGGAGAACTGGGCATTGTGTGCCTCACAGACACCTATGTCCAGGGCTTCTGTCGCGGCATGTTCCTTCAGTGGGAAGTCCATTCCTGCTGGGGCCTCTGCCTGCCCTTCCAGGGACCGAGGGCTTCTTGGTTAGGCGCCTTCCCCATGCCCTCAGCGTCAGGGCTTCTCTCAGGTTCTGGGAGGGTCTGTGTTCTTTGTCTGATTGCGTTGGGCATCCAACACATAAAACCGCCAGACCCTGACTCAGGATTTCTGAGAGCTGGGTTATTTCGTTTTGGTGAGCAAACATACAGTTCAGCCAAAGCATGTTGTACAACTACTAAGTGCATGCACCAACGGGGTGAGTGAACAAGCCAGGTAGAGGGATATGTAAGACACAACCCTGTGTCTAGGGCCTCAAGGGTACTGGCATGTGTCAATCCATAATGTACACCACTGCAGTTTTATAACATATGCCACGTGTCAGGGAAGGAGAGAGGGTGCTGGCTGGCAAGGGACTGGAGAGGCCTCATGGCATGTGAGACAAGACTGGAATGAGGCAATATGACCCAGCCTGTTGGGAGGAGGGGATATTGCCAGTAGAAGCAGGAAGGCCCCCTTAGGACTTCAAAGAGTATCAGTCAGGCAGTGGCGGGGGGGGGGGGGGCGGAGTATGGGAACATTTGAGGGCCTGGAGCTGTGTTGCCATGTGGGCTTGGGGGGAACTGGACATCTAGAACCACTAATAACAGAGCCAACATCTAGAGTCTTAAGCCACCAAGAACTGTGGAGGGGTCTTCTCCTCGCCCTCCAGATGGGTTTTATTACCTCCATTTCACTGATGGAGAAACTGAGGCCTAGAGAGGTGAAAGCCCAGCAGGCACCCTCAGGAGGCCATGTTCCTTGCCTGGGCTTTCTGCCTTGCCGGGGTTGACCCCTACCATGGGGAACCAAAACTGGTCGCAAAACTGCAGAGGTTGTGAGCACACGAGCTGCCCCTTAGCATGTGTGAATGGAGGTGTCCAGGCCAGGATCTGAGCCCACGACCTGCATGGTGTTGGAGATGGAGGTGCTTTGGGGACTTAGGTGGGCCCCTGCCTGGGTGACACAGCCCCTGTCCCCGCCGGCCACGTGCATGTGTGCAGAGCCCCAGGCAGAGGGACACAGGGCATAGCAAATTAAAACAGTTGAAGTCACATCACTTGTGCCTCTCCAGGGTGAGCCATAAATATGAGAGCCTGCTACTCCGAATCCCGCTAATACGTTTAACCGCCGTGCGCGCATGGAAAGCAGCTGTGAGGAGCAGAGCTATAAATTGGATTGTAAGAGCGCAGGCTAGAAAAATGATTGCAGTGTTTTTACAATTACCTGCTTCTCCCCGATCCACAGAGGAGAGTGCTTTCTCTTTGTGCCTCTGCGGTAAAACAGGTGTCCAGGTTAAGTCTGTTTCATGATTATACCGTCGTCGTCCCGTGTTATTGATTGCTCACCACTCCCCGAGACACAGGGCATTTATCCCCCACACCTGCCCTGCTGCAGGCTCTCCGGGCCTCCCCTTTTCAGCAGAGTCGGCTGAGTCCACGCCACCTGCCAGGCAGGAACATGGAGCAGAACCCCCACCCAGGGCACCAGACTCTAGCGCAGTGATGGCGAACTCATTTTTTGGTTGATTTTTCTTTGTTAAATGGCATTTAAATATATAAAATAAATATCAAAAATATGTCTTTGTTTTACTATGGTTGCAAATATCAAAAAATTTCTATGTGTGACAGGGCACCAGAGTTAAGTTAGGGTTTTTCAAAATGCTGACACGCCAAGCTCAAAAGGTTCCCCATCACTGCTCTAGAGCTTGCTCTTCCCAAGGGTGAACAATTCGCTTTTCGTTGTGATACTGTGAAGGGAAGGAAAATAGGTCAGTTTTCATTTGTTTAAATTGCATATCCTTTGCACACCTAAGAGGTTAGGACAGTCTCCAGGCCCCTGAAACTCAAGCGCCTGCTCCCTCCGACCAGATCCCTGCTTTGTGTCCAAGCGTGTTGCTGTGGCCGCAGTCTCCCTGTACGGTATTAAGAATCTCACAAAAGTGAGCTAAGACTCGTTGTACCGAGTACAAGCTGCTTTCTATTTTTTGCTCCTCTACTTAAATTTTCAAAGAATCTAAAATAGCAGTTGCCATTTTTCACCCCGTGCTCTTCTGAAATATTTCATTCTTCCTCGGGCGGTTTAATACTGCGCTGCCCAAGGATTAACTTTCCTTTCGGAAGAGAGTATATTAGCTGAGAAAGGCAGGAAATGTATTTCACCGCATGGGAGGGATAGGGCTTGGGGGGCACAGGCCAAGGGGGCCAGGGGCCCACGGCTTTACCATGACAAAGCCAGGCCGGCGCCTTTTATTAAACACGCCCTGATTTTTAAAAAGCGAAGTTTCCCTGCAGTGACCAGTTTCAAGGGGATTAATGTTCAATGAATAATGATTCAGAGAAACAACAGCCATACTTAATTGGAAGAGGTGGAATCAACAATCATGCAGCCCACATGTCCCCTTTTAGATGCATGTTTCTTTGTTATGGGGTGGGGCCACAACGTTAGTAACAAAGAAACAAATTCTGGAGGATGAGGCCCAGAAATCAGGATTTTAAAAAGATTCCCATGTGATTCTAATGTGCAGCCAACGTTGAGAACCACTGTTCTAGAAGGTTCTGTGGGTCTTTAAACCAATGGGAAGGTGAGGGTGGCTCCCACATCACCAGCTGGAATAGTGACAGGATCACGGTTGCTGCTGTTTCTCTAATTGTTTCTTAATGACTGCCAGAAAAGAGGGGAGGGGGAAAAGCGGACAGAGATAAAAGCTGTGATTCCTGCCTTTGTGATTGAAGGTGCTAATCAAACGCTTAATTTCTCCGAGCTCTTAAATAATTAAGTCAGGTGACACTGATCTCAGGTGACTGCCCAGCTCTTGCTGAGTCTGTCCCTGGCTCCACCCTGCTCCCCAGGGGGCCAGGCCTGCACAGTGTGAAGTGTACCCCCCACAGGCAGCCTTGTCATTGGCCGCTGGTGGATCCCTGGGATGGCTGGACAGCCTTCCTCCACGTGTCTTTTCCTGTCTCCCTGTTCCGTGCAACAAACTGGACCTCATTTGGGGTTTTTTTGCTTCTTTGACCAAAGGGTCAGAATTCACTCACAGTGGAAGCAGAGGAAAGGAATATGTTTCCCCCTTAACCCTAATCCACTTGGTTTTTAAAAGAGAGGCGCACAAGCTGCAATGTTGGGAACTTTCTCACCAGGTCAAGGAGAAAAATGTAACTTTTGGCATTTGATTGGCAGGCTGATTTCCTCAAACCCAGGTTCGGTAGTGAACTGCTAACTTATCAACTATCCTCTTTTTATTCTTGAAAAGGATCTCATTCTTAGCACATTCCCCTCCATGCAGCTGGTCTCCAGGAGACAGGTGATACCTCCTGTTTCCACTTTGCCTCAGGGTCACTGAGTTATAACCCCTCTGGGGAGGCTGCACCCGGGGAGCTGCTCAACACGTTTCTCCTCTGAAGGCTGGTCCTCCGGCTCCCATGTTCTCACGCTCTGCATCCCTAGGTTTGCAGTAACCTCAGGGGCAGGTGGAGGGGGTGCAGACGCACGGATCTGTAGTATCTAGAGGTCAGGGGGGTTCAAACCTTGCTACCCATTGGAATTACCAGGGGACGGGGTGCTTTTAGAAACCCTCTTCCCAGACTGCCCCCCACCAGTCAAACTGAGTCCCTGGGAGAGGGACCAGATGCTGATGCTTTTCCAAACAGCCCATGTGAATTCACTGTGCAGCCAAGTTTGAGAACCACTGATCTCGGAGACAGCTTTAACGATGGTTTCATTCTGAATAACACCTGCCTGCATCCTAGCCCCCCCTTAGTCAGTAGAATCTCCAGGTTTTCTATACTTTTCCCAGTGATTATTCTTATACATTTCATGCTGCAGTTTCATTTTCCCTCCACAGCCGGCACAACCTTTAATAGTCATGTTTCTCACCAAGAAAGTGGTTTTAAGCTTTAAGCTATGCGTGACCTTACACTCTTGGTCTAATTTAGCCAGTCTGCAGGCTGTTAACAGTGGTAACAAAGATTTCACGACCCTAACGCAGCTACTTGTTGTGCTTCACCAGACTTTTGTCTAAAAGCAAGGCTGTGTTTTGCTCTGCTTTGTAAAAGATCATAATTTTGTTTTTAAATTAAGGATGCTTTGGGGGCCAGAAGTTTCCTTTTATTCTAGAGTTCCCCCAGCGGTATCTCTGTAGGAAGTGGGTCTCCAAACTACAATGGGTGTTTAGTAAGTATCTGCATATTTGTTTTACATTTAAGGTAGCATCGAGGTGTTATGTGAAGCAGCATCTTTGCTGTTAGCATTCCTTTTTTCTTTTTTTTAAGATTGCAACAAGTCATGTTTCATTTCCCACAGTGTGCCTTTGGAACACACAAACAGCACAGTGGAATGGGAGGCTGAAATCTCTGGCTCAGTTTCTGACTCATCCACCATCTAAACGTGGAATGTTAGGTGTAATATTTCATTTCTGTATTTGTTTTCATACTGCCTACCTCACAAGTGAAATGTAGGT
Source organism: Myotis lucifugus (assembly GCF_000147115.1). NCBI lineage: Eukaryota > Metazoa > Chordata > Mammalia > Chiroptera > Vespertilionidae > Myotis > Myotis lucifugus. The sequence continues at coordinate 878,437 of NW_005871367.1, forward strand.
GAAGGCCCCAGTGCAAAGCCTAAAGCACTCTATGACACCTCGTAAAATTAAAATGTCATTAATTAAGGGTTCTGTCTGCTGTGGCGTTTTAGTGCAGGGGCACAGGGCTGCCCTGAAATAGGGACATTCAAGCCATGATCTCATAGAAGAGAGTTAAAAAAGGAAATGAAGAATATAATGGATAACTTTTCAGTGCTTTTGCCCTAATGGCAAAGGGAATTTACGTCACCACCTGCAGAAGGCAATACACTAGTTAAAAGACCACTATCATTTAAGACAGCGATTTCCAACTGGTGCGCCAAAAGAATTTTTAGAACATGCAATACCTGACTATTTAGTCAGGGGCACTGACCTGTTTTCCCTGAGGTTATCAAATAAAAAATAACAGCCAACACAATAGCCGTCAGTGTGAATGAATCAAAATCATACCTATTTCTTTGTCGGATCAGCAATAATTATATTTTTGGTGTGCCACAGAATTTTAGTAATTAGTTTTATGTGTGCCAGGAGATGAAAAAGGTTGAAAACCCTTGATTTTTTAAGAGAATGCTTTAAAAATGTGTTGCACTGTGCCTCATGGCAGAAAGGCAAGGGGACCTGGGAAGAGGAAGGATTCTCAAATAGTAGGTAGATGTTATTTACAGACTATCATTTTTGTGTTATTTTAAGAATTTAAGAATTTTTAAAACAAGCTGGACTTGTTTCATATGTAACGTGCATTTTCCACCCTGACACTGACCAGTGTCTATTCAGAGACAAGCTGGCAGGCAGGGTGACGGAAAGGATGCCATGCTATGGGCCGGCTGTGGCCATCACCCACTCACTGCCTTGTGTTCATGACTCCACCTTTGCTGTCTCCCAGGACAGCAGAATGAAGACACCAGGGGTATGCCTTATATATGTTTTCTTTTTCTAGAATAAGCATCTATTAAGCATTTAAAAAACAAACAAACATTAAGATGGGGAAGACCTTGTACTAGAACAGCGGTTCTCAACCTGTGGGTCGCGACCCCTTTGGGGGTCGAACGACCCTTTGACAGGGGTCACCTAAAACCGTCGGAAAACACATATATAATTACATGTTGTTTTTGTGATTAATCACTATGCTTTAATTATGTTCAATTTGTAACAATGAAATTGGGGGTCACCACAACAGGAGGAACTGTATTATAGGGTCGCGGCATTAGGAAGGTTGAGCACCACTATACTAGAATGATGGAGGTAGCCTATTATCTGTGTATTTCTGCATTGTCTATAAGATGTTCCTCACCTCTTCCCAACTTTGTCTCCATCTTTGTCCATCATCACCATTCACCATGTAGTGTTTATGTTTTCAGACATTCACCATTTATAATCATGTGCCCTTAAAAACAAAAAACAAAAACCGGACTCTATTACATCAGTATTCATCAGTTTCCACATACTAATTGAGCACCTACTATGGGTGAGGCACTGTTTAGGTGCTAAGGATCGAATACCAACGAACTGGTATACTTCCTGATTTCAGAGAGATTATATTCTAACCTTTAGTAACTTTTTAACAGTTTTTTAATTTCAGAGTAATTTTAGAATCACTTAAAGTTGCCTGTGCATCCTTTATCCAGTTCCCCTATCGTACATAACTACAGTACATTATCAAAACCAACCTTACAAAAGCACCTGCATAGATTTATGTAATTGTCACTACAATTGAGATACACAACTAGCCAAATTTCTGCTCTGTGCTACCCCTTTGTAATCAGCACACACACACACACCCCTTTCACCATGTTAACTGCTGGCAACCACTAACCTGTTCTCCACCTCTGTAATTTCATCCTTTTGAGAATGCTATCTAAATGTGACCTTTTCTAATGGGTTGGTTTTTTTTACTCAACATAATGCCCTTGAGATCCATTGCAGTTGTTGTATCAGTAGTTTTTTCCTTTCTATTGTAGAGTAGTATTCTGTGGTGTGAGGGAACCATTTACCTAGGGAGGGATATTTTGGTTGTTTCCTTGTTTGGCTATTACAAGTAAAGCCACTATGAACATATATTTTTTTGTGTGTAAATACAAGTTTTCATTTTCCTGAGACAAATGCCCAGGAGTGTAGTTGCTCGGTCATATAGCAAGCGTACGTTTATTTTTTGAAGAAACAGCCAAACAATTTTCCCAAGTGGCTGTCCCATTTACATTCCCATAGGCGATGTACGATTTTTTCACATCCTCTCCAGCATCTTGTGCTGTCACTATTTTTCATTTTATCTGTACTAACAGGTGTGTAGGGACACCTCATCATGGTCTCAGTTTGCATTTCCCTAATGGATAGTTTTTCAGGTGCTTCTTTGCTCTTCAATGAAAACATCTGTCTGTTCATGTCTCTTGCCTATTTTCCAATCGGACTGTTTATTTTACTGTTGAGTTTAGAGAGTTCCTTGAATATTTTATATAGTCATCCTTTGGGGGGTATATGGCTTCCAAATATTTTCTCTATCTCTATTATTTTGCGAAAATCCAATTTTTTCCCCTAAGGATCCTTTGCCTAACCCCAGACCCCAAAGATAATTCTGTTTTTAATCTAAGTTTTATAGTTTTACATTTAAGTCTTCCATCCATTTTGAGTTCCTTTTTATATGAGGTTTAAGTTGAGGTTCCTTTTTTTATTTTTTGTGCATTGGTGTCCAGTTCTAGCACCATTTGTTAATAAGCCTATCCTTCCTCCACCGAATTACTTTTGCACATCTGTGAAAAATCAGTTAGGCAATAATGTGTAATTATTTCTAAGTTCTCTATTCTTTTGATTGGTCTGTGTCTCTCCTGCTAATGCCACATAGTCTTAGTTACTATATCTCTAAAATGAGTCTTAAAATTGAGCAGATTGATTTCTCTTACCTTATTCATCTTAAAATTGTTTTAGAGATTCTAGGAGAATCTTGTCTATATCTACAAATAGAGAGACTTTGTTAAGAATTGTGTTAAACTGTATCTATGTGGGCAGAATTGATATCTTTATTATGTGGAGTTTTCAAATCCATGAACACAGTATGTCTCTCCATTTATTTAGATCTTTGATTTCTCTCGTTGGCATTTTGTGGTTTTCAGCATCCAAGTTCTCTACAAGTTTTGTTAGATTTACATGTACTTCTTTTTGTTTTTGAGCAGTTGTAAATGGTACTGTGGGGTTTTTTTACTTTGGCATTCATGTGTTCATTGCTAGCATACAAAAATACAGTTGATTTATGTATGTTTGTTGTATTTGTTATATATAGTATTCTGTGACCTTGCTGAACTTCCTTGAGAGTTGTAGTTGTTTTTGTTTTGTTTAGATTCATTGGGATTTTCTACATAATCTTATGTTATCTAGAAATACAGAGTTTTATTCATTCCTCTTTATTCTTTATGCCTTTTATAGCTTATTCTTGCCTTATTGCACTGGCTAGAACTTTCAGTACTATATTGAACAGGCGTGGTGAAAGCAGACAACTTTGTCTTCTCCCATTTTATGGGGAAAGCAGTTTCCCACTGCAGCTCTCTCTGAATGGGAGGGGTGGCTGAGAATCTTGTCAGTTAGGGGGTGCCCTAACAGCGGATTTCCCTCCAGGGCTCTTGGGCAAAGAACACCCAGCCAGCTGAGGACCCTCCCCTCCCATAGGGAAGCTTCACTCTGGGGGGAGCAGTCAGCCTCCACTGCTCAGCTCCGTTCTGGGAAGAGCTGGGCTTTTCTCTTCCTCTCCTTACCCACCTCCATCTGCCAAGGCACCCTGTGCTCTCCTCTGACTACTGTTCTTTCAGAGCCACTCTCAGAACACACTGCATCCAGCCTTGCACCTGCTGCGGGGAGGGTCCAGGTGTATGGGTGCAGCTTGTAACTAGTTTCCCTCACAAGTACCCGTGGTCTGCCTTCTCTACAAATGCGGGGTTTTCCACCCACCATTGGAAAGACTCGCGGACCTCTGCCACGCCCCCTGCTGGGGTAGCAGTGTCCACTATGCAAGTCTTTCATCAGTATCGCTGAGGCACTGATGGTGCTCTTTCCATGCTGTTAAGGATTTATTTTCATGTGCTTGTTCTGCCATCTTGAACCAGAGTCTGAAAGAGGGTTTAGGATGCCCCAAACAGGTAGATCTTTGAGTGAAAAAATAAATCACTTGGATTTACTTATAGAAAAAATATATATTTTAAAGAGCCATCACTTTTCCTGTACATGAAAGTCAAATAAAATGTTAAGAGGGTGAGGAAGTCGGGCGGACTGCTGCTCACAGAGGCTGGTATTAGGCTGTGTTTGTATAGCCAGCACTGGTCATGTACACAGCTGCCTCTATTAAAATGTAACTATTAGCAAATGAAATTAAATACTTCAGTTGCCTAGTAACTAATCCAATCTGAGGATGAAGCAAAAATAGAATATATAAATTTAGAAATTTTGGGCCACTTGCCAAACAAAATATTCTTGCTTGTATCCTTTTGATCATTTGAGTGGAAGAAAGAGTATGATCATGTCAAATGGGGAACATTTGCATTTAGTTGCGAGATAAGCAGGCTTTCCAAGGACCTCTAGCCACATCAGCCCCCAAAATTACCAACTTAAGGGTAGGAGCAGGAAGAAGCTCTGATTAGCTACTAGGAATTTATTTTTCTGACTTAATTAAAAAGCCAAAGGGCATGGTATGATTTAAGCCACATTATACTGATAGAAGAAAAGTATAAATCTTCTGTTTCACCAAAGCAGCTTTTCAGCAAGACTCAGAAAATTAAGAACCAGTTTAAGATTATATAGTACATGAAGTAATTACTGGGATCATATAACGTTGGAGTTTAAAGAAATAACATGGTAAATTGACATTAAATGTGATGTCAGTTACTTCAAATATTACGTTTTTTAACTCCTTTTTAAAAATGAGGAAAAACACAATTGCATGTATTTATGGATGACATTTCAAAATAGAAAGTAAAAAGAAAATGAAAAATTATTCCCCCCAAAATAAAATAATTTAAAACTTAAGATTACTAAGAATAGTACAATGAATTCCTATATACTCTGGAACCAGATTAATTGCCTTATCACTTATCTTCCTCT
>NW_005871367.1:883594-953325 GCF_000147115.1 Myotis lucifugus
AAACATATATATATATATATATATATATATATATATACACACACATACACACACACATATATATATATATATACACACACACACATATATACACATATACACATGTTTTGCTAAACCATTTGAGAGTTAATCTTTAAATATTTCAGCTTGTATTTCCAGAAAACATAACCAAGTGCAATTATCCAATTCTGGAGATTTAACATTGATGTAATATTATTATATTTAGACAACTGTATTAGTATTGTGTTGACTGTATTGATACAGTATCACCATCCATATTCAAATTCTGCCATTTGTCTCAACGATATCCTTTAAATCTCTTTTTCCCGTGGTCCAGCATCCAGTCCAGTAGTGTTCATTGCATCTGGTTATGTCTCTTAGATGTTCTGTCATCTGAAACACTTCCTCAGCCTCTCATGACATTTACACTTTTTAAGGGAACAGGGATGTCCCTCATTTTGGGTTTTTCTAAAGTGCCCTCATGATTAGATGAAGGTACATTTTTCAGTCATCAACTGAAATATTCTTTTGGGGAATCTAAGTCCTTAAGAGGATTGTTAAGTAGAAGGCAGCCCCATCACCCCAAAATGTGTCTGGGTCAGGCGTGGCCCCGGTGCCCTATGCCAAGGGCTCTGGCCTCAGATCTCACTCAGCACAGAGTAAGCAGTTATTCATCCCCAAATAGGAAAGCAAGTGTTTTAGAGTTGTAAAAACTCATAAAAGAAAAGGCCACATACATTAGCAAAAATACTTAAGCTCTGACACACATGCACACATTTCCTACAAAACATTTCTTAGGTTATCTAAATGTTAATTAGGTTATGTTTACACATGGTTGAATCTGGAAGAAGAAATATTTAGAGATTTCTCTTGCCCCTGGAACTGAAGACCTCCGTGTCTACGTCTTCCGGGGCCTAAGTCTTCTGCTGGCCTGAGCCAGTTTCACCCTCACCCACAGGCACATGCACATTGTAAATTCTGAACAGCATCACAGTTCTGACAGCCTCTCTATGTGAGCTGCTTGCTGCCCAACTTCATTCCTTTCTGCAGCTCTTTCCTTCTCCTCCTCCCCTTCCTGTTTTTCTGCAGTGATTTCTGGTCTTAAAAATGCAGACCCGAAACATCCTACCAATTGTCTCTAGGCTGTGATGCCAGGGTCTCGGGGCTTTTAACCATGGTACTTAGTGCATCCTTCTGATGTATGGCTCTTGTCTTAGCCATAATTCTGAGCTTAGGTTTTCACCTGCTCTCCATTTTCCATGAGAATCTCCTGAACTGCTTCCTCACTCCCCTGTGCAAATCCCAGGGGTATTACAAAGATCAAGGGGAGAGGGGGCAGCTCTGTGGAATAAAGATGTTGCTTCTCATTCATTCACCAAGTATGTATTGAGCATTTACTCTGTGCCAGGCATTCTTCTTGGAGCTAGAGGTACAGAGCTGAACAGGTCAGACCAGATTTCCCTCCTCACGGAGCTTACTAGTATGTCCAGTGGAGAGTCATGTGATGTACCAGTAAATAAAGTCGGAAGAACACAGTTCCAGGTGACAATAGCTAATGTGGGAAGGGCACTCACCCTGGCTCCCCAAGTCTGTCGTCTCTGCCCTGGTGCTTCTTGGTCCAGGTTGCCTGACTTGTCTTTTCCCTGCGGCTGGGTCCAGGATGTGTACAAGGGGAGATGGGAGCAAGGTCCCAGGAGCTCCTTACTGACAATCGATAGATGCTAAGTCACTTGGGGTTTCTTGAGACAAAACAGCATTGTGTAACATCGTAGAGGCAGGACCTGGGGTCAAAGAATGGAAGAAGAGTCCATATGATAATCTGAGAAATTACTTCCTACAGAAATTGAACTTTTCGTTGTTCAAAGGGAAGCTAATAGGATATTAGCATTTGTTTAACCTGATTTTTATATGAAGAACATCAGAAGTAGGAGCTCCAGTGGCGCAATCGGTTAGCGCGCGGTACTTATACAGAACATCAGAAGTATGTACAACAATTTTAGGATAGATATCATCTTGCTTATGCTTCCTAGACATGATGGGACTAGACTGTGTACTTAATTCAAATGATTGTAACTCTTGATGAGTAATTATCATTCACTTCACAGTTGTCCCCTAGCATCAGGTCGCATGCAAGTCTCTCTTACGGTATCTTTCCATTCAGATGGTGCCAGACTGAAATGACTTAAAACAGGGTCGGTGTTATTTTTTTCAAATCTTTTCAAAAGGTCGTGACTTTTGGGGCTATGAAGGCATAAGTGTTTGGAGGGCCTGAGGGTATCCTGGATTGGGCATGAGAGGAAGGAGGAGCTGGGTCTGCTCAGGGCTTGATTAGTAACCAGCCTCCGAGCCTTCATAACGAATTCTTCTCTGGTTTCAGCCTGAGATAGCTGCGTTATGAATTTGGTTATTATTATTATTATTGATTTCAGAGAGGAAGGGAGAGGGGGAGAGAGATAGAAACGTCAATGATGAGAATCATTGATCGGCTGCCCCCTGCACATCCCACACTGGGGACCGAGCCCGCAACCCTGGCATGTGCCCCCAACCAGAATTGAACCTGGGACCCTTCAGTCTGCAGGCTGATGCTCCATCCTCTGAGCCAAACCAGCTAGGAAGAGCAGTGTTACAGCGTATATTAGAGGCCTGGTGCATGAAATTCGTGCACAGGTAGGGTCCCTAGGCCTGGCTGGTGATCAGAGCCGATCAGGTTCCCCGCCTCCTCCTTCCCTCGCTCCCTCATTGCACCGCCCCCAGTAGTCAGTGCACATCACAGCGAGCGATCGAACTCCTGGTCAAACTCCCTAGGGGACACTTTGCATATTAACCATATATATATATATATATATATATATATATATATATATATATATATATAGATTACAGAAAAGTGTGCACACACCCTCCAGCAAATGTATATGCTTTCACCAAACTAGACCTAAGGCTCTTACTCGGAGGGTGAGGAACTACTGGGGTTTGATGTCTGATGCCTGTGACAGGACAGAACCACAGCACCCAGCCAGGCCATCAGCCACACGCCGTCAGTGAGCTGGGGGCTTCCCCATCACTCTGAAGTCGGTTCCCCAGTCCCTCCCGCATGAATCTCAGGATTCCCATGGCCTTTACCCAGGGATGGGAACTGCGGGCTGCATGGGCAGCCCCAGCCAGATGCCTCGAGGCTTACAGTTTGAAGGGGTGGGCGAGCCCCTCCAGGGGAGTGCCAGGGGGACGACTGGGACGCCTGCACCTTACCTGGGGAGGACATAAAGCACTGCTCTGTTTTCCTTTCCTCTGCTCAACTCATCCCAGAAATCGTGGAAACAGCAAAGGCCCAAAGAAAGGGCTAACGTTAACAGCTGTTTCATAACCCAGCCATGTTGGGGACCACAGAGGTCTCCCTGGAAAGACTGTGGCCACATAACCCTCACCAAGTTCAACAGAGCACAGTCAGACTTCCTACCTTCAGGGGCTCATGACACTTCAAAGCCTAGAAATAGAAAGTTCTCCAAGAAGCAGAACTCTTGAGTGGCCCAATGCACAGATTTCATCACAATGCAAGACCTGACAGGATTTCTCAGCCCACCCACACTCAGCACCAGTTTGCAACATCAGAGGGCTCCTAAGCAAAAGAAGCAACAAATGGTCAAAGGCAAGTGTCCCTATGATTCCCAGGGTCCTATACCGGCTTCCCCACCTCCACTTTGCTCCCATAGGTCCCCCACCATTCTCCTTCTCCTGGACCTCTGTGGCCCTCGCATGCATGTTGTGCCTACCTGCTCTCTGGAGCAGTCTCCTGATCCAAGACAGACCAAAAAAAGAAGGTAAAAACAATCTTCCACCTGTGAGCTCCTTTGATTTTTTTACTACAATGCGAAAGTAACCTGAAAGATAGTGTAAACTTGAGGATCCAAAGAAAAGAACATGGTGGCAAGCACTATATGTGCAGGATTGCCCTAGGAGACTGGCAGAATCCAACAAGGACAATCACTGCCCCTTGGCAGCTATGTGCATTCATTAGCATGGCATCCATTCTTGGTCCGAGGCCTTTAGGGACCGTCTCTCTCCAGAGAAGCACACAGCTCACGTGGCCTGTGTTTAGATGGCTACCACATACCTCCCAGAGGGAGATCCTACCGATAACACTACTAAACGCAGAGCTGTTCCCGTCTGAGAATTTACCCGAAGAATCGAGAAACACCAGTTCCGAAAATATATATACCTCTATGTTAACTGCAGCACTGTTGACAATAGCCAAGATTTGGAAGCAGCCCGAGTGCCATTAGTAGATGAGTGGATAAAAAAACGTTGTGGTACATTTACATAATGGAATACTACTTGGCTGTAAAAAGGAAGAAAATCTTACCTTTTGTGTCAGCATGGATGGACCTGGAGAGCATTATGCTAAGTGAAATAACCAGTCAGAGAAAGACAAGTAACAAACAAAATATATAGAAACAGACTCATAGATACAGAGAACAAACTGACAGCTGTCAGAGGGGAGGGGCTGGGTGTAAAAGGTGAAGGGGTTAAGCAAAAAAAAATAAAACCTCATAGACAACAGTATGGTGATTACCAGAGGTAAAGGGAGGGTAAATGGTGATGGAAGGAGTCTTCACTTGGGGTGGTGAACACACAATACAATATACAGATGAACCCTGGCTGGTTTGGCTCAGTGGATACAGCATCAGCCTTATAAACAATATTCAGATGATGTATTATAGAATTGTACCCCAGAAACCTATTAATTTTATTAACCAGTGTCACCCCAGTAAGTTCAATAAATCATATTTCCCTCCCAAAAAAATAAAGCTTGTGGGTTTTATACTATCAGATGCTAGTGCAGAGGCCCAGAGTGTTTATCGTAATTTTATAGACCCTGCTAACAAAAGCTTCACTCACGGAGGAAAATGAAATGTTACTGTTCGGTGGATGGTGGTGGGGTGGGGGCTGGTGAGCTGCAGAAGGAGAGGGGAAGTGTCATTTTCTCTAGGAGAGAAAAATATGGGGCAAGCCATAAACATAGCCCCATTCCCAAGCTGGCAATTCTTACCCTTAATATGTTTTGTCAGGCAAGTCTTCAATACAGATTTAAATGAAATGCCAAGTAATTCCCACCTCTCAGCCGCTCACATCTGCGAACAATGGAGAGTGTTTTGATGAATGTCAGTTAATGGCACTTGCTCGCTTGTAGACTTAGTCCTATCAGCAGAGACTAAGGGAGGGGGCACGGGTGGTATCTGTGTGGAGAGGAGAGATGGGGAGGGAAGATCTGTCCATAATCCCTTTCTGGCTGATTTGGTTCATAATAACCTAAATTGAAAGCCAACTAACAAAATCAGGATGGCAAGATAAAATGACCCTTTGTTGTTAATTAGGCTGAAAGCATAAAAACATGATTTCCAAGAGCAGAGTCCCCAGGGAGTAGTAGCTCTCTGCATTTGGGCTGCTTCGTCAGGCAGATTCTATTTCCGTGGAAGGAAAGGGGGACAGCTCTATTGCTGGGGTCGGAGCCCCTGGTTCATCTGGGATGTTCACAGCAAGTCTCAGCCCTTGCAGTCCGTTCCCTGCCGCCCAGGTCCACTCTGATAGAAAGCAGACAGTGAACCCCGTGTGCTCTCACTCCCCGCACTGCATTCCCAACTCCCCAATGTGGGGTCACTGAAGAGCAGGATAAAAACAAAGTGCCTGCAGAATTCTGTCCCCAAAGATTTAAATCCTCACCTTCTCGTGACTGGCACGTGCTGTGTCCCGATTCGCTCAGCCTATATAAGCTTGGTTGGGAGGCTGTAGTTTTCACTCTTCTTTTATTGTTGGAAGGAGCTTTTCCTGGAAGTCGCTGGCTAATGGTGCAGTCGAGTAGGCAGCAGTTAGCACCTCTGTGCAGCAATCATTGGGAAGGAAGCCTTCATGTTTAAAGTCTGGTCGCTTAAATTGGTCTTCTATCCAGGGTAGCCAGGACCAGCCTTTTAACTTGACTTTGGTGCTTATGTGTTTGTTGTTTGTTTCTTGATCACTGGTTACCCGACTTTGTCGTGTCTGACTCACTTTCCTTAGATGTTGAAGCAGAAAGAAATTCCTGCAGGAATGCTTCGGAAATGAGAAAATTCTCTTCCTGTGACTAGAATGCGAGTTTCAAGGGCAAGGAGACTAAAACGGAGGTGTGTCGAGCTCAACTTCCTCACTATCAGTTAATAGCATTTGTACCCATGCTCATCTGGTTTGATCCCCACAACGACCCTCAGCGGGGGTGACCATCCCCCTTTTACCAGAAGGAGCCTGAGCTCACAGGGCTTTCTCAAGACCCTATCTTTTTTACCCCATGTCCCAGCTTTGCATTTAGGAATCCTACGCTTCCTCGTGCACATTTCAGAAGCAACCTAAGTATTTAAATCTTAGATAATCTGAAATGTCCACTTTGCTGCCAATTCCAGGCTTTTGGAAACTAAAGTTTAAGGAGTGCTTCTAAAGCAGGAGTGAAATGGAGCAACCAGGGCATTTTGAAAAGCAATAGAGTAGGAGCCTGCCAACCTGCAAGAAAAGGAAGGGCAAGGCTTCCTGACGATGCCCAGATCTGGAGGACCATGGGCAGAGCCCAAGTCCTGTCCCTCATGACCCACCCTGAAGCCACTTTCCCGCCTCACCTCACCACCCGTCCTTGATCCAGAGGAAACTTGATCTCCTCTTCAGGGGGAAACCAAACCAACCTCCCTGTCTTGTCATCACTCCCACTGTGGGCACATAGGTGAGACCAACTCTCCATTTCCTCACCCATGAAGGGGGCAGTGATACCTACCTCACCATGAGGCTTGGAGAGAAGGTGTGGGGGCACCTGGGCCACCTTGCATAGTCAGGCTTGGTGAAGAGTGATCACTGCAGCAGAGACATTCCAGAAGCTGCCAGCTGGTCCCGACATCTCTGTCCCTCCTCAGCAGGCCCAACCTCACAGTCTGTGGTTGATAACAGCTCACAATCTTCTGGCGTTTGGAGGGAGCATATAGGTGGGAGTCCACAGTTCTGGCTGGTGACCCCTATCTCTGCCTGCAAAGACGATTTGAGAGGTAGCTGGAAAAGCAGCTCTGTCGGACTCCAGGCATTTCCTCAGGCTCGTTCCACTGGGACCCTTTCATGGTCAGGATTCTTCCATTTCACAACCCAAGTGAAATCTCTGGCATACCACCAAAATAGAGCTGAGCATCTCTGTCAGCAAATCTCTCACTTCCCAAAGAATTGTTTCCACTGGTGGAATCACCACCGGTGGAAACTAGGGGAGCAACAATTTGGGGCCCAGAAGCCCTACCTCAGCCAAGACCCTGCCCCTTGGGTAGACAGGGTGGCATTCCTTGGAAAGATCATAACGTTTTGCAAATTTATATTGGTGAAAGCCTAAGGAATGCAAGTAAGAATGGCTTTAAGGATAGTAGACTGAGGATGAAATAGATTCTCGACTTAACATGTTAGATGAAGCAGCTGGAAGGGGCTACAAGAGATGGCTTTGCTGGTTGGCTGAAAATTGGGCTCAATGGTTCTACATTCATTGAGGTTCTAGGATTTCCCTCATGATGTAGAACAGCGGTTCTCAACCTGTGAGTCGCGACCCCTTTGGGGGTCGAACGACCCTTTCACAGGGGTCACCTAAAACCATCAGAAAACACATATATAATTACATATTGTTTTTGTGATTAATCACTATGCTTTAATTATGTTCAGTTTGTAACAATGAAATTGGGGGTCACCACAACAGGAGGAACTGTATTAAAGGGTCGCGGCATTAGGAAGGTTGAGAACCACTGATGTAGAAGGAAGGAATCAAGGCTTAGGAAGGCCGGGGTGTTGGAGTGGATTTATCATGTGTGGCCTGCACACCCACATCCTCACCCTGTCCCCAGAGCAGGCTCAGAGGACACTCCCTACTAAGACGCTGGGTATTAAGTTAGGGAGGGGGTGCCAGCCGCCATTTAGAGCTCTGTGGTGGCTGAACTCTGTAGGCTGGGCATGCTGGGGGGATACTGGGGTCACTGCAGAGCCCAGGGACAAGGTGGGCTGTTGCCCCGTGTGCATCAAGATGTTTTCTCAGTATTGCTGTCCAGCTCTTGTACCGACTGAGCTATATCATGTTTCCTTTCTCCACTGCTTTTTCTTGCTTTCACTATGCATACCTAAACACTGTGTAGCCTGTCTTAACTGTGAATCACCAATCCTCTACTTTGATCCTTTTTTATTTTTCTTCCTAATCTCTGATATTAGAGTAAATCACTTCCAAGAACATAGTGGGTTCAACTAACATGTCATCCTTTGGCATAATCAAGTCAGCCCAGAATGCTCCAAGTGTGTGCCACTCCTCCAGGGCTCCCCAAGGCAGAGCCAGCTATAGGGATACCCCACTGTGGTACCTGGGGCACCTACTGGTGAGCCACCGATGACAGTGATGGCTGTGAATATTTATTAAGCCCAAGGAGAATCAGTGGTATTGTCCCCATTTTACAGATGAGGAAACTCAGTTAATCATTGGCAGTCTGTCTCACTGACCTTTATCCTTCCACCCCAGGAGCCGGTGTCTCTGTGGGAGTCCTCTCAGATCTTCTTCACACAGAACTTCCCGCCGACTCGCTCTGATGAGTACTAGATGCTCAGACATCGGAAGCAGCCACGAAAGGTGAGCAGTCTTTCATAGTTACATGTGCTTGGTGGGGGTGGGGAGAACACTGCAAATGACAAAGCCTCACGTGGACATATTGTCTTGTTCAGTGACAATAACCCAGTTCCCTGATCTATGTGACACAGCTGAAGGTTGGGGTAGACGAGTGGTAGCCCGGGGTCACACGGGCTGAGTGACAGTATCTCTCACCTGCCTCCAGGGCTCCTCATGAAGAAGCCAGGCCATGATCTCATGTAACTTCCATAGCTGCCCTGTTAACAAGTTACTCAAACTGAAAAAGGCAGTAGAGGTTCAGTTCGGAAGTGTCTCTGGGCACTGCTGTGGTGAACCCTCCCTCCCAGTCCTGCTGCTGTGCAGCCTGCTCACCTGAACTTCCCACCAACTCAGTCTGAAGAAACGTTGTGGGCCAGCTGCCTTGTCCTTTACCACCTCTTCGTCACTTTGCTGGTCTGAACCCATTAAAGGAGTAAAGAAAATAAAATTATTAATTAACTATGAAACAAAAATTTTAAACATTGAAGACCTTTACAAAATATGTATGGCCCCTACCAACCTGTGACTTTCATAAAGGTTAATAGGTGCCTCCAGAAGTTTGCTCAAAGTCCCACTGCCTCAGTTTTCCCCATCTTCTCACGCCCATTTTAGTGCCTGTCAAGGACAAGGGGGACAGAGGTCAGGTGTATCCTCAGCTAAGAAGACAAGCTTTGCAGAGGGTCTTCTCATTTCACACCTTCTCCTGACCCCCCAGGTCTGAAGCTGTCCCTCTGGGAGTGAGAGGACAAAGGAATAACGTCAGCTAGGTTGCAGGCTCAGTATGCAGGCTTAGTACTTTGTCTTATGAGTATTGCATCTGTCCCTAAAACAGGAAACTCTGCATCCTTTTGTGTTTAAGACGCATCAAAGTATGTTACTAGAAGCATTGCGTCAAACAAGAGCTAAGAGGCACTTAAAGGTGCTGTGATAATGTCGGCTGTGTCCTGTCACTTTGTCTTTAAAAAAAATACACAAGTTGCAAGGGAGAACCTACCCAACCAGCCCACCCTACCCACTGAAGATTTTCAGCCCAAAGTTAAGATAGCAGGTTCTTGATAAGCTGCACCTTCTTTGGACCAGAATGGCTGCCATGAAATTTACCAGAGCCCCAACATTACCTTTTCAGAGTCTGAAGATAGAATAAGTGTGGCTGTTTTCTGGAAATTTATTGCAGACTGGAGAGTGAGGCTGTATCTTCGGCTAAGAAGACAAGCTTTGCAGAGGGTCTTCTCAGACCTTTTTCTGAGCCCAGGGCTCCCCAAGGCAGAGCCAGCTGTAGGGACACCCCACTGTGGTATTTGGGGCACCTACTGGTGAGCCACTGATGACAATGATGGCTGTCCTGGTGGTGGAGCTCCGGGCCCCTCCAGGGCCACTTGGGTCTTGGCTGAGAGGCTTGTTCAGAGGGTCTCTCCCAGGTCCTGAGCAGGCAGTGGGAAAGGAGAGGTCAGAACCTTATGGACACCTCAGGTCTGGTTAGTGGGCGATGGGGCTTTGTGTTTGAGAGGCAAATGAAGACAGACTGTCTGGTTCATTTATTAACAGACACTTGTCACACACCAGGTTAGGCAATAATCCTTCTATTGTCAGTATGTCTTCAGGAGTCTGTGGGGGAGGGAGGGGCTTTTTCAAAAGAAATCCCTTTTCAGAGAGATATGCGGATGGGCCTCTATATAATGGGCACATCCCCAAAATGAAGTGCATCTCATGTGATAGTCAAGTATCAAGCAAACTTGCTTCTTAACAGGGAACTAGAACTCTTGAAGTCACTCCTTAGTTTGTATAAATAAAGGTCCCCATGTATTGTTTCTTTAAAGCAAGGTCTCCCTGCACCTGGTTTGGTTCTTTAAATAGTAACAGAATTATTCAGGAAAGGCAAGGAGCTGACAATTGTTTGAAAGCTCTTAGCACCTCAGGTCTTAGCCACCTCTGATGAGCATGTGGGATTTTCACTTCCCTGTAATCACCCCCTTCCACACACACACATCTTCATCAAGCCTAGTAACAGAGATGAGCACAGTAAAATAAAGAAAATTCAACAACCTTCAAACATTTTCAGATTCCATGAATAATCAGAGTCCTGAGAGCAAAGTCAGAAGCAGGTCTCTTTCAGTTGAATGAAACTGTCAGTTAGATCCTTTTGAGTAGAGGGACACAGTGCTAAGCACATCCCTACAACCACCAAAGAGACGGGATTTAGCCTACTTTGATTGGATTGAAACAAGGGGTGGGGAAAACAACAACACACAACTGAAGCACCAAATTCACACCAAAGAAAAAACAGTGTGAAATTCCCTCCATGTTGCTCCAGTAGCATTCATGGCAAAAGATAATTTTCTGACAGTGAACCACTAAATAAAGCTTCCTGCAACACATGGCATAGAGCAGGCTTCTCAAACCTCCACACTTATTATTCTGCTCCCAGCCTTTCTTTCCCTCCCCCCGCAGGTCCCCCTCCCCTCCAGAAGCCTGTGCTTGGATCCAGCAACCCATCACAAGGCAGAGCTTCACCTCTGCGAGATTAATCACGAGCAAGGCCAAGTGTCAGGCTGGGATGTGAGACTGATCCTGCCGGAGGACATGCAATGGGAAGCTAATGCTGCCTTTTATCCAGAAAGCAAAGTTCAGAGATGTTTGCATTCTGCTAGGTAAGCATGGCTCTCTCGAGACCTAACCTAGATGGAGTGCCCTCTCAGCAGGAATTCTCGCCAAGGCAGCACACAGGTGTGCCTCAGTGGACCCACCTGAGCCACGGAGGCCAGAGATTCGGAACTGCTCATTTTGCAAATAGCTTGATTTCCTCATGTTTTAATTAGCATGAAGTATAACAAACGCATTTTATTCAAGAGACTGGTAAATGAAAACTGGATTAAGATCTATGCAGTAGACCTGGTGGCCAGCTTCAGACCACACCAGAGCACCATCCAACCAGCTCTAAAAACAATATACTTGAAGGGCAGACTCGGTTGGCATCAGAGCCTTGGAAAGGCAACTCCTGCTCTGTGGGGTCAGTCTCTGCACAATAGCTCCTCTGGTGTAGTCATAGCCAGTCAGCCTGAGGGTCAAACCCACACACTGTTATGCCAACAGCAATCAAGACTCTAATACAACAGGAGGGCACACACCCCTGAAGCACTTAAATGTAAAACCATAAAACTTCTAGAAGAAATTGTAAGTAGTAAACTCTGACATTGCTTTTAGTAATATTTTCTTGTATATGTCTTCTTGGGCAAAAGAAACAAAAGGAAAAAATAAACAAGTGGGACTACATCAAACTAAAAAGATTTTACACAGCAAAGGAAACCATCAACAAAATGAAAAGAAAACCTACTGAATGGGAGAAGATAGTTGCCAATGATACATCCAATAAGGGATTAATATCCAAAATATATAAGGAATTCATACAACTTAACACCCCAAAAAATCTGATAGAGGACCTGAAAAGACATTTCTCCAAAGAGGACATATAAATGGCCAATAGACATATGAAAAGATGCTTAGTATCACTAGTCATCAAGGAAATGCAAATTAAAACCACAGTGAGATATCTCCTCACACCTGTCAGAATGGCTAGCACCAATAAACCAACAAACAAGTGTTGGCAAGGATGTGGAGAAAAGGGAGCCTTCTTGCACTGTTGGTGGGATTGTAAATTGGTGCAGCCACTATGGAAAACAGTATGAAGGTTCCTCAAAGTATTAAAAATATAATTACCATATGATCCCAAAATTCTACTTCTGTGTATTTATCCAAATAAATCCAAAATACTAATTTGAAAAGATATATGCACCCCTAAGTACGGTGTCCCATGAGTACTAGACCTATTGGGATGATCATATAAGTTATATAAATGTCCAGTCACTATGTTGTATACCTGAAACTACTAGTAATATAATATTGTATGTCAACAGTAATTGAAAATTTTTTTTTAAAGAACAGATCAAGCAGGATCCAGGAGAAGTAGGTGGTGTTGAGTGGGTGGGTTGCCAGGGGAAGCATACAGCTCTCCCCACATCAAAGGCAAAAATCCTGTCCTGACATATCCAATACCGAATACATTGAATCCTCTGCCCCCAGTTTTCATCAGTGCTTAGGTCAGAATGTACACTCAGCTCAAATTCAAACATGGGCAATTTCACACCAACACATGCCCACCCTCATTTAAAGACTACTCACAGGTCTTCACCGGGCTCAGACTAGAGGCAGGTGCTCAGACTAATGCAAAAGAGACTGTATGGCGCTGAGGACATTTGGGGTAAGAAACGAGCCGGTTGAATGAACTAGGCTTAACAGCAGTGAGCACGGCTCCATCTCCCGAGCCTGTGTTGGAAGCCAGGCCCTGTGCCGACGGCTTTCCCTACATGAACCCACGTAACTCTCACCATCTCCATTCAAGCTGTGGTGAGATTGGGAGGCAGATGGATGGAGGATTGAAGAGGGAAGCCCCGGTATCTTGCAGGAGGCTCCATAGCCATAATCGCCCTTATTTACCGAGCAATTACTGTGCTCTCAGCAGCATGCCAACCTCCTCACATTGACTCAGCAATGTAGAACCAAGTCCCATTTCTGATGGGATTGTAAGAGTCTTAGAGGTGGAGTACCTTCCTGGGGTTGGGTAGTAAAGGCCCAAGAGTCAGTTCTAGGGAATAAGTCCCACCCTGGAATGCTTCTCACACCCATGGAAGGCTGCCAGGGCTAACTCCTATAGGGTTAAATATGTGGCTAACTTCATAGCCACATTTCTCTAATTAGCAGGCAAGAAAGTGAAGTTTACCCAGTAAGACATGCCCATGTGCCATTTTACTATGACTTTGCTGCAAATAACAGTTTTAACCAATTTCACAATCTGTGCTAATATCAGCTTACATTTACTGAGTGCCTGCTGTATGTGCACCAGCACCGTTCTGAGTGATAAGTGTTAACTCCCTGAATACTGACAGCAGTCCCATGTGGCAGGTGCTGTGGTTACGCTGATTTTACAGATGAGGAAAGCAAGGCCAGAGAGAGAAAGCAACTTGTCTGAAGTCACAGAGGAAGAAAGTGATCCGGCTGAGATTGGAATCTGGTTCCAAGGCTCATGCTTTTAACCCTGCCAGGCCACAGACTAGAGGAGCAGCACACCGTGGGTCCTGGAGACACTTTCCCACCTTATGTTAGCTGTATACCTGGCCAAGGTGATTGCAGGAAGGGACACACCTCTTCCGATGACTCGTGTTAATGATTTTACTAAACTGGAAAGAGGTTTGCATCAAAGATAAGGGATGATCCATATGCCATACATTCCATCATCTTCAAGCCCTTGATGTGTGGAGAGCCTAAGAAAAAGAGAAGTTTGGTGGGTTTTCCTGTTTTTACCCCTCCTGTTTAAGCATATTTGGCTTGCGGCTGGCTGAGGCTGCTGGAGAGAGTTTGGAGGCCTGCTGAGAGCCTTGACATTCTGTTCTGAAAGACGTTGGCACTGGCAGCTGTCCAAACACTGTGGCTGACTTTCAAACCATTTAATTGAAACCTTCTTTTTTTAAAGGAAAGTCATGGGTACCAGAGTAGAAGGAAGATCTTGGCAAAAACCATATGTGCCCTTTTCCACCACTGGATTGACCAGACAGGGCCACAAAGCTGATCCAACAGGATTAGCAAAACGGCATTGTTGGACATAGGCACAGCGTGACATGTGCTACAGCAAAGGCATTTGGCAGGATTAACCTGCCAAGGATAAAGATGTAGCAGACAAGGGGCTGAATTAATGGACTGGCATGACCGAAGCGGGGAAATCTATTTGCATGCGATATTAACTGTGCTAATAAACTCTGGGCTGGGGCTGCCAAGCCAGGCATTCTCTCTGAACTAGGAGTTTTTATTTGAAAGCCTACCTGGAAGGTACCAGCCAAGATGGGTTAAAGCAAGCAGGCTTCACAGGTTGCCTTTGGGCTTGTTTTTGCCACGGTCCTAGAGTAGACATGCTGTCTTAAATGCCTGTGACAGCATGTGTGACTTACTGACCATGCAGAATGAGCCTAATGCCTCAGTTCTGGTGCCAAAGGTCTTCCATTTGGAGGGATATTGTCTGTGAAAAAGCAATGAGGAAACCTAGGTACAACACACTTTAGAAAATACCTCCCTTTAAACAATAAAGAATTTACTTTTTAAAAAAAAACAAAACACCTCCTTGCAATCAATGGGCTGTTTTGCCTGATTTTTATATCCCGATTCCCATAAAGTCAGGATGGGATCAGGGTGAGCAAGCAAGACAGTCCAGGATGCAAAATTTCATGGGGTGCTCACAGTCCTGCAGGGTCAACATCTGAGAGTGAGTGCCTCCCTCCCCTTACCCAGGTCTCCCCCCCCCCCACCACTGTGAGTGACTATGGGAACAACTTAAGACCTACCCATCCAAAGCATGGGTGCACTTAAATACACTTAGCACAGACACTGACGCACAGCTGAGTGTTGGGAGCTGGGTCCAGAAAGCACTGTGGAGATGGTGTTATCTATCAGGTCACTGCTGTGAGCAGGTGGGGACCACTGCAAGCCTGTGTGGCAAGAGAGGGGTGTTTATTTACCCACCAACTCCAGGATGCTAACCCACAGCCACCCGTGTGCAGCCTGACCACATTCCTGCTCCTGTTCCTGGTCCAAGGACGCTCCAGACTGAGTTTAAGCTGTGTACGGAACAATGCCTGCCATGTGGGCAAGATTTAATTTTCTTCTGAAGATGTTGAAGCCATATCAGACTCCCACTGTGTGAGGCTCCTTAGGAACATGGGTTTTTAACAGAACCTAGAATTAGAGCAGCCGTTCCCAGTCAGAGTCCCTGGGGTAGGGGGGTAGGGGGGTAGGGGGGAAATCCCTGGCTTCACTTCCAAACTGACTGAAGCAGGAGCAGCCTTGAAGTGGGGGTGAAACCCAAAACCCTCCCCTCCCTGTCCCCGACCCCAGCCTGCCAAAATGGGGCTGATGTCAAGTACTGACCGGAATCTGCATTGACCCATGGTCAACCCGGAGGCTGTCAGTGAGGAAACCAACCTGTGTTTCTGTTACCATCAATTTTTCCAGAAGTAACCAGCAGAAAAATGGTTTTTTGATTTGAGGCCTGTTACAAAGCTTAGATAAATGCCATGTCCTTGGGATTGCCTACACCAAGTGATCATTTACCAAAAAAAAAAAAAACACAACACCCCACAAACACAGAATTAGCTGGCTTGACCCTATCAATCGAGTAGTAAAGAAGGACTAACATAAGCAGGGCAAACTGAAAAATAAAGAGATGAAAGGCTTCGGTTAAAATTGGTGCAGAATTTGGGGACAGCAGCAATCTTACATTCTCTTACAATGACCCTGGGATAGCTGCAGTCCTTAGAAAGATAGTTATGGTCTGAGGGAGGCAACAGCAGCTAAAAAGTCCCTGAGGTGGGAGGGAACTAGGTATGTTCCTGCAGGGCCACTCCAAGTGGCTGAATGACTTGTAGTTCTCCCTGCTTCTGAAGTCCCAGTGCTCAACCACGGTGCCACACAACCACCCTCTAGTCCACACTGCATTCCAGAGAACAGGCCCCCCTTCAACGATGCAGAATCTGAATAGGGAGAGGCACCCAGATGCAGTTGTGTCTACCCATGGAAGTTGGCAGCTGAGCTGGAGCCAGGTGCCCTCTCCATCCCAAGTGGGCACAGTGATAGATCATGACCCCACGGGTGTGAAGAGCCTAGAACAGTGACTGGCCCAATGTCCGCAGTGAGTGCACAGCTGACCCAGGTCCTGCCTGGGAGCCACCCACAGGTGGCAGCAATCCCCCTGGCAATGCAATGGGTGCAGAGGCCCCAGTGCAGAGACTGTGATCTAATGTCCCTGCAGAGATTGTATACATGAAAAACCAGACATTTCTAAACTCCAAAGCCACATGGCCAGGTGTTAAGCTGTGACTGGTGAATTACTCAAAGTTTCTGCCTCCCCCGACTCCAGCAAGAACTTTGGCAGAACTTCTGTGCCGCATCCAGTACTAGGAACTTGCCAACTTCGCGTCCTTAAAATAAAGCGTGTTCCAAGATAGGCAGCAGAAAGTGGAAAATGTCATTTTTCTTGATTGGGTAACTAAGAACAACGTAGCAGGCAGGAGCCATTCGGGGCCAAAGAGCTTGCTCATTTAAAAGTGTTTATCGACACCTGGAAATGGGGATTCAACTTCAAATGCTATTTTCATGTCAGTTTTGTTACGTTATTTCATGATGGTGATAAAATCCAGGCAGATACCAAAAGGAGTGTCATTTTACTGCTGGGTTCCTCGAGCAGACACAGCCCCTCCCAGCTGAAGCTCGGGGAGGACCAGCCCTTGGCACCTGCTGGAAGGCAGGCAGTGAAGGGTGATTGTTTTCACGCTGACTGCCTGGATTCTTGTTGGTTTGTGTGACTGCCCAGATCTCAGTGATCGGCCTTACTTTGTGATGGGACCATGTTTCCAGCCTTTGGAGGACTGAACTAGGGAGCTACTCTCCGTCCTCAGACTCTGGTTGTCCTTAGTAGATGTGGGGGCTACTACACAGGCCTTTCATGTCTGGGGACCCTGGACAGGCATACACCTTGAGAGGGAAGGGGCCTGGGCAGAGTGACTACTCAGAACACTGGTGAGGCTTGTGTTCCCCACTGAAGATTTGTTGAGGGTAACAGACCCTCCCCAGAGAAGAGCCAATGTGTAGATAAGTGGGTCCAGGGCTCCTTGGAGCCACTGATACCCACCTGTGACCCCAGGGATAAGAAGGCTGACAAAGGACACAACCAAAAAGAGAAGCCAATGGGATGGAAATAGAGAGATGAAGTGTGGGATCTGCTTGCATTCTGGTTGTAACCCCTCGCCGCTCTTTTTCCCTTTCCACATCCAGAAGCAGCTCCGAGGAGGGGACCTCATGACCACCGGCCGCCCCAAGACCTCCCAAGTACGGTGCGGTGGGGCAGCTGGTGTTGTGAATCAGGCCGTTGCCAATCAGAGAACGGCTACTTCACAACACCAGGGTCACACCCCACCACGGGCAGCACTCCAGGCTCCAGCCCCAACCAACCCCCCCACAGTGGCTCGTCATTGCTGGGACACCGCCAGACCCTGCAGAACCCCAGCACGAGGTTTGTCCTACAGTACAAGCTCCACACAGGGCCCTGAGGCTGTGGATCCACCAACACAGCCTCCCTTGTAAGGGAAAAGCCGCTCCTGGAAGCATTAACTTCATACAGAAAAACTGGTACCACCAGCAAAAGGGTGTTAGGGGCCCTCAGGAGGGTGAAGCGCCAGTAAACTGAACGTTTCCTCCCAGGTGCTGGGAATCCACAGCAGTGACCCGGGGCCTCTGCTTTGAGGAGTGGTGGTGGCACCTCTGAATAGAGCAAACTGGAGGGAAGGGTGGCCCTAGTTACAGTATGGTAGCTGGGAGAGGGGGGGCAATCAGTCCTAGAGAGAGGATGGACAGCCTTTTGTAGCCAAGGACAGCCTTTTGGGGTCCTTGTTCCCCCAAGGGAACACATTCATTTCCTGGTGCCCTGGAGAGCAAAAGCCTTTCTCTTAGTGGGAGCTCCACGGCTCCCCACCAGGCAGGTGTCCTGCTGGATGAGAGCCAAGAGGACCCTGCCTAGGACATCGTCAAACACTCCCATGGGCTTCCTTTCCCTGGGGCCTCCCAGCCAGGGGCCTGGCAGACCTGGGGCTCTCGAGTCCGAATGGTTTTATGCCTGACTTAAATCTTAGTGTGACACCACCATAGTTCAGTGGAGTTTAAAGACGAGGTGGCTGGATTGATTAGTGGCCCTTTTGGAACACTAAGAAAAAGAAGGATGTCATCTGTCTGGCTTTCTATGGGACAGAGAGACCCAGGGCCACTCTGATAGCCCAGGTTCTGTGTCACCTCAGTGCTGTGCTGCTGTCCTATAGAAAAACAGAGGGATGGACAAAACAAGCGCAGGGCAGACCCTGCATAACATCACAGTCCCAGGCCAGAGCCTGGGTTCATCGGAGCACCCCGGGCTCTGTCACTGTGGTTTTTCAGGTGAGTGTGCTGCTGCTGTGAAGCTCCACCCCTCACCTCATCCCCAGATCGCCAAGGCATCTCTGAAATTTGTACCGAGTTATGCTTGCAGACAAGTCACTTCAGGCTAAAGAAAGGTCTCCCTGCCTTCTCAAAACGTACAAGCCGCACTGAGAGCCCATCCACTCACCAGCTCCCCTGCCACCAGTGTGGCCTGAGGTGGCAGCATCAGCATGTTGGAAAGGCAGGATCTGGGCCCACCACACATCTGCTGCATGGGGAGGGGCTGCGGGACTCAGGGGTTCTTCAGAATTGCACTCCCCTTTGGGTCTCCCCACATCCTCTCCTGCCATTTCAGCGCCATCTCTTCTGCATGCAATAGACAAGATGTTCTTTTCGAAATGCATGTGAATCTCTCCACCTGCCTTAAAACTACTTAAAGAAGTGGCCTCGCCCTGCCTGCCACAGGATGAGTCGCCCCACACTCCCCAGCCACCTCTTGATCCCCCACCCTGAGCCACCGCTCTCTGCAGCTGAAGAGCCAGAACAAAGCTGAATGTGGAAGTCCCCAGGGCCTGCTCCCAGGGACCCAGCACAGCCCTCTCCATTCCTAAACCCGGTGGGCCAGGCCGTTCAGCATTCTCCCCCTTATCCACAATTTCACTTCCTGTTACCCACAGTCCAAAAATACCATGTAGAAAATTCCAGAAACAATGTATAAGTCTTAAATTGCGCACCAGTCTGAATAGCATGATGAAATCTCATGCTGTCCCACTCTGTCCCCTTGTCCATGTATCCACAATGTACACTCTGCCCACCTACTGGCCACTTAGTCATCAGATCAAATGTCGCAGTGCTGATGTTGAAGTAACCCTCGTTTTACTTAATACTGTGTCACCTCCTTTCATCGAATCACACAGGCATTGTATCATCTCATCGTCACAAGCAGAGTGAGTACAATACAGTGTGGTATTTAGAGAGCGACCGTATTTATGTAACTTATTATAGTATATAATTGTTCTCTTATTATTACTGTTAATCTCTTACCTAATTTATAAATTAAATGTTATCATAAGTACTTATATATAAGAAAAAATGGTATATTCAGGGCTCAGTGCTATCAGCAGTTTCAAGTATTCTCTAGGGGAGGGGTCTTGAAATGTATCCCCTGTGAATAAGGGGGGACTACTGTATTCTCCCTGTTTGTGCTTTGTAAAAGGCTAGATTCTAACCTTGTTTAAAGCATTTAATCATGGAACCTGATTAAAACCTAATAAAAATTTTAAATGGGGTCAACTCCAGAGAGAGAATGAGAAAGAGAACTGTTTAAGAATCAGAGGAAGTCCTATTTAATTTTGTTGTTAAGCTGAATTCACTGGAGGTTTGCACAGAGGTTAGAGGCTGCAAAGGCAAACGTATATCCCTCTCACCCCCAGGACTGTACACTGCTGAGAACCAGCCTGAGCGAGCACAATCCGGGCCTGCCTTCCCAACTCTTACCCACAGCCCCATGCCTGGTCCACGCATCTCTGCCCCTAGTGTGGCTGCTTTTCCAAAATGTATCATTCCTCACTGAGAGCAGCCTGCCCTCCTCCAGAACATTCCAGATCCCTCACTTAGGTAGGCTCGATGCCACCTAGCCAGAGAAAAACGAGAATGTCCACCCCCACCCTTTTCAAAAACCTAGATTTAGGGAGGATTCTGAACTCTATATTCAGAATCTTATAGTATAAACTACCTTGGGGTCCTACATTTGCGGCCAGCTGCACTCCAAATTATAGGGTTCTCTCAAGAAGCCCCAGTGCAGACAACCAGAAGCCAGGGTGCTGCAGGAAGCTTGTCAGACACACACTGTCATCTCCTTCATCTCATCTTCTTAAACTGGTCATCATCAGCTGACCTAGGTCAGCATCTCTGGGGAAAGCTGGGTTTGCAAAGGAAGTTTCCTGAGTAAATATAGAATATCAAGTAGAGCAGTGTTTCTCCAAGTGTGGTCTCTGGACCATCAGCATCACTGGGGAATATGTTGGAGATGCAAATCCTCCAGGTCACCCCCAACCCTGAATCAAACACTGGGGTGAGACCCAGGCACCTGTGTGCTAACAAGTCCTCTGAAGTGCCTCAAGTTTGAGAACTACTAAAATAGAGGAGAAGATGGGGGAGGGAGGGGGGACAAGAGCAGGTCCGGGCACAGGAGCCCACGGCTGGAGGCCTGCCAGCTGTCCATCATGGTCTCAGGTAAATGGAAAGGTGGGAGCCACTGGGGATAGGGAAGCTGCTGTCATGGCTGTGACAGCTACTGTGGCCTGCTATGGAAATGCCTACCCCTGGCCTTGCCCCATTGCAACTCCTTTTATAGTTGAAGCCGAGGCTCAGAGAGGTCAAGTAACCTGCCTTAGGCCACACAGCCTGGCCCCTCTATTTCCAGAGCCATAGGTCTGTGTGCTCCAGGATGAAGATAATGACCCCACTACTATGCTGGCATTTACCAAGTGCCAGGTACTTGGCCTGTATCATTTCATGTAAGTACAGAGTGGCCCTGGGAAGGGAAGCAGTGTAGTCATTCCCATTTGCAGGTGAGGGACAAGCTCAGAAAGGTCACAAAACTGGCTCAAGGCCTCAGCCAGTGAATAGGCTGTCAGGCTCCAAAGACATCTTTGAACTTGCTGAGGAGCTTCATCCTCCCTATTTCCCCGGCAGCTCTCCCCTCACCTACCAACAGGTGACACCTGCCTTCGGCTTGAAACACTGGGAAAGAAAACACTGGAAGTGAGGAAGGGAGGGGGAGCCATTCCATCATGGAATAAACCTCCAAGTTTGTCCCCTTGGGGCCTGACTTAAATGGAAGAGGGTGTGTGAGAGTGAGAGTCAGGGTGTGTGGATGGGTGTGCAGGTCTGTATGTAATTGACTTTATGACTGTGCAACTCAGTTCATTCTCTTCTGCCTTTGCCTGTACTACTACTACTTGTACATTGCCTAGAGAAGCGGTTCTCAACCTGTGGGTCGCTACCCCTTTAGCGGTCAAACGACCCTTTCACAGGGGTCACCTAAGACCACCTGCATATCAGATATTTACATTACAATTCATAACAGTAGCAACATTACAGTTATGAAGTAGCAACGAAAATAATTTTATGGTTGGGTCACAACATGAGGAACTGTATTTAAAGGGCCAGAAGGTTGAGAACCACTGGCCTAGAGGCATACCTATGATGTTTAGAGGCAAAAAACAACAGCAAAAAAACAACAACAACAAAAACTGTTCAAGGATCAAACCGTTCAAAATCAGAAGGAGTACAAATGTATAATAAGATAGAATGTGAAAGTCCCTTATTATCCTATACCAGCAATAACCACTCTAATAATTTGCATACTTTTTGTGCTTACAAAAACCATACACATTTAAAGATTCAGCAGAACAAATTGAAAGGAAATAAACATTTCCTTGGCAGGCACAGGGTCTGAGACCATACCCATTGATGCAGCTGGCCAATTGGGTTACCAGGCCTCCCTACCACTGACATGCCCTCCCCCCGATTTTTGACGCAGATTAAACAGAACAGGCAAGGGCTGACCTGCAATCCCTTTGAAACACAAGTTGGACTATAGGGCTCTGACCTCTATTGTCCATGGCCACAGGGGACCCGACCCTGCCCCTATCACCCCCGGCTGTTTGTCACAGTGCCTGCCCAGCTGCCTCCACACTCTGTCCCCTATAAATGCTTCTCCCCAGGTGTCAGCTTGACTCCCTCCCATCCCCCTACCCTGCTCGGCCTTCACGTAACAGCACGCACCACCAGCAGACTGCTACATAATGTACCTGTGATCCAGTCTCCTCCCATCGACCATGGCCTCCCAGGGCAGGGATCACTGTCTGCTCTGATCATTGATGTATCCCCAGTACCCAGGACAGAGTTGGTGTTCATTACGTGTTTGTTGAACGATCACATGAGGGAGTCATCTTTGCTAAGGCTGGGCAGTAAACAGCCCCTCTCCTGATAGCCCCTAGCTTCGCCACCCCAGCCTGCATCCCCATGTTCCCAGGGGTGGCTTCCTCTCAGCTGTGTTCATGTGTCATTTAAGCTCTGGGAAGCTAAAAGTTCAAGTCCCAGTCTATCTTTTACAGATATGGACAATAAAGCCCCCAGGCCAGAGCTTTTGCCAAAGGGGAGAACGCTTCCATAGGCATTGTGAGCAGAAGTGGCACGGACAAGCCTGGGTCGTGTCTTGCTGAGTTTAAGGCAAAGAAAAGAGTTTCTAGACTGCCTTCCCTGAACTCCAGACCAGGGCAGGCTCCCCATCACTTGTATGCTGCCCTGTATTTCAAAACACTGCACATTAATAATTAAGCAAAGAATTACCTATGATTGCAGTATCCTATTTCTCCCTGAAGCAGTAACCCTCAGAAGCACAGGGTTAGGGTCTGTTTTGCTCTTTGACCTCCCTAGCACCTGGCACAATGCCTGACACAGTTGTTTTGAGGGAAAGCTGACTGGCTGTCTCATGCAGTGCTCTCTTCTGGCACATAGTGATCCTTAACACATCCCCTATCCTGCAAAAGACTCAGTGCCCCTCTCCTCCCAGGGCCACTGAACAAATTCAGAGACTAACACCAAATAGTACCACTTGCTTGGGAAGAGAGCATCTTGGTGAAGGTGACTCTGTTTCTATCCATGGGGTCAATGTGGAGTGGCAGAGTGATCTGGAATCTAGAAGAGAGACCTATACTCTGTTACTTGCAGCCAAAAGCCTTGATAACTAGTCTCACCAGAATTGTTATATCTGAAGTATCACCCATAACAAGAAGCCTGGCAGTGGGGATTCCAGAATTAATGTAATGATTCAAGAATGCCATAAAAAAAAAAAAACCAGGCTTTACCTTTCCACCCACCACACTTATGACCTCATGGTCACATGAGGGCTGCTGGTATTCAAGCCATCACCTCCTCATTCCAGGAAGAAGGAAGGGAGGCCATAAGACTCCTTTCTTTTATCAGGAGATATCACTTTTCCAGAAACCTCCACCTCCACCCAGCAGACTTCTACTTGCATCTCACTGGCTAGAGCTCCATCCTGGTAGTCAGCAAAGCTAGAAAGGTGAGGATTCAACCATAGAGAGTGGAAAGTTGAAGCGGCGAGAGAGGAGTGGGGCAGTTATAGCTGTAGAATTAGCCAGAGCATCTGCCAAAACTATGTAAGTTGTTTAATGTAACTGTTTTTTGTGGGTTTTCTTACTACAAAAACAATAAATCTACATTGTTCCTTTAGAAAATAAGGATTTAAAAATCTCTAATCCCTTCACAGGTGGCACCCCTGTTAATTCCTGGTTTATTATCTTTCCAGATCTTTGTATTTTTAGCATGAATGAAACCACAGTATAGGTTACTGTGATTAGCTTTTCACTTGATATGGTAAAAAGAAAATCATTCAAAATCATTAAATGTTCTTTACAGAATCACATTTGATGTGTGTGTATTTCACTGAATAAGATCCCATGATTTGTTGATTGTTTATTTGTGTTGGATGTTTTGATGTTTATTAAAATAGTATGTGAGAACTCAACACTATTGACTCCTCCTAGCTAAGCCTTTGGCCCATCTGTTTCCCTCTTGGAATGTATCATAAGGAGATAATCTTGGATATGCACATTCTTTAGAGCTTTGTAAATATCCTACCAAACTGTCTTCCCAGATGGACCGTACCCATGTACAATCCTTCCAGCCGATACCAGTGCCCATTCCCCAAAAGAATTTTTCACCAACACTGAATAAAAGATAGACTGGGGAACAGGAATGGTAGCCAACCCCAGCCCTTTATTTCCCAGATGAGGGGACAGAAACCCTGGCTGGGCCCCTCAACAGTGTGTCATGCCACCTCCTGGAGCACCAATAGGGTAGAGAGAGAAGCCCCAGAAAGCAGGAAATTCCCGGGGCCTCAGAAGGCAGGAACGGTGTCAGGGGTTCCCAAGAAGCAAGGGCCAATCCCAGGAGACTTTGAGGCCATGGGTGTGGGCAGTCCCAGGTGTGGGAGTCACCCTAGGCAGACAGATTAGCTTCTGACTCAGCACTTCACTGCCACTCAACCTGTGGGACCCTATGCTTCTCAATTTTCTGTCTCTGGGACCAGTGAAATGAAGAAATATGGCTCAGATCCAGGTCCTCTAACCATCCATTCATGCCTGTTATGAACTGAATTGTGTCCCCCCCTAAAATTCATTATGTTGAAGTCTTAACCTCCATTGCCTTAGAATGTGACTATATTCAGAGATAGTACCTTGAAGGAGGCAACTGTGTTAAATGAGGTCATGTGGGGGATGGGGAGGCCTAATCTGATAGGACTTGGTGTCCTTATAAGAAGAGGGAGGCCAGAAAAGCACACAAAGACCAGGTGAGGATACTGCGAGAAAGCAGCCATCTGCCAGCTAAAAAGGCCTCAGAAGAAATGAAACCTGCCATCACCTTGATCTTGGACTTTCAGCCTCCAGAATTATAAGAACATAAACTTCTGTGCATTTTGTTATGGCAGCTTGAGCTGGCCAATGTGATGCCCTAGCAGGTGTGGGCGCCACTGCTGCTTCTGCATCCTGAGCCACAAGCATCTGGTACCCTCAACTGGAGGCAGGTCATTTCCACAAGCCTTGAATACTTGGGTGGCAGATGCTGTGGACACCCATCATCCAGGCCACCTCTGGTTGCCCACGGCCCTGATTGACAGTTCCCTGCACGCAGACTGCATCCCCTCTCAGCTCTGCACCTGACGCTCTTCCTGCTGCTCAGCATCTATGCACATGTACCCAGAAGTGCAGGGAAGCCAGTACACCTGGGGCTGCCTTCCACCAAGGAGGAATGGAAGTCAAAACTGTTCCAACCTGTGCAGCTCCTCAGATGGTCCTCCACAGGTTCGAGCCTCACTTGCCCATGTTGACCAGCTCCCTGATGCCCCTTGATTGGCTCATACTCCTCCTCTCACTGACTCCTCTACCCCAACTTCTGCTTCCTGGGATCTCCTCTCAAATAAACTATTTGTCCCAGCATCTGCCTTTGAGAGCACGGTGGGGAGAAGGGGTAAGGTGGGGAGAGAGCTATGCTCTGAACCCAAGACAGACAAACCCAGGGTCTGATGCATAAACACTACCCAGACAGAGAATGTGCTCTGGGGACAGGGAGCAGCCACTAAAGCTGCAGAGCCCAAGGCCTTATCATAGGTGTGATGGCCACTGTCATAGAACATCAGA
Organism: Myotis lucifugus; assembly: GCF_000147115.1. Lineage (NCBI taxonomy): Eukaryota > Metazoa > Chordata > Mammalia > Chiroptera > Vespertilionidae > Myotis > Myotis lucifugus. The sequence goes on from NW_005871367.1 coordinate 909,518, forward strand.
GCAGGAGCAGTCCAGCCAGACAGACCTGGGTTCAAATCCCAGCTCTGCCACTCACTATCAGGGCAATCTCAGCGGATAAAGAACTTGCTCTGTCTCCATCAACTGTGGGAATGGAAATAACACCAACCTCACAGGATTGGTGAGAGACTTGAGCAAGATGTCCACAGTGTGTGCTCTGCAGAAGGCAGGCGCCCTGTCTGTGGGAAAACGGGTGGAGCTCTGCTGCTCAGATCTCCTTGAGATAGAACTTGATGTTTAGCGGCAAGGAGTGCAGCCAGCTGACAGCCTCCAGTGCAGCTTTCTCAGCTGGGCCTCAGCTTTAGAGCAGAGGCCACGTGCTTTGCAGGCAGCCCCCAGCTCAGGAGCTCCCCACTGGACCAGCTGAGACCACCTTGAACTCATATGGTCAGCCAGGTGCTCCTGCCCAATCCTGCCTCCTCCCCTTTTTACTGTTCACAGGCATCCCAACCTTCCACTTTCCCCAAAATAGCCTCATTCACTCCCACCTCCCTCATTTGGGTCCCCTGAAACCATGATGCTAAGACACCTTTTCCTTTCTCCTATTTCTGAATAGACCTACTACAGGAAATGGCAGTCCCAGAGAGAGGTTTCCATAAGGCTTCGTTTGAGAATCTCTAGGCTTTTAGTCCCAGTGGGATCCCTTCAAAGGAATCAGGATCAGTCAGGGCTTTTCCATTGCAAGCAACAGAAATAGACTATAGTTAATTTAGAGGAAAAGGAGCTAGAACTTATGGCATACTATGGCATACTCAGAGAATTTCAGGAAAAGCTGAAGAACCAGGCTCCTAAGGGACAGGGACCCAACAGCTCCCAACTTCCTGGAATTAATGAGCTCTTTTGTTTTGTTCGGGACACCACTGTTAACATCAGTAACTCAAAATTTTAGTCCTGTAACATCCCACTCAGGGTTCAAATTCCAGGAAGAAGGTGTCTGATTGGCCCAGGAGGTGGTGGGGCACTTTGGGAAGCAACTCTTCTTCCACTGTTAAACAGGACCATGAGTCTGCGTCCAAAGCACGACCCAAGTGCCTGTCATTAGAAGTGCATGGATCTGCCAGATAGGAAAATGCCCAATGCCCACCTTGCCCCAGTCTGTGCCAAAAGCTCAAAGCAATGTATCTCCAATGCATTTCTACCTGTCTGCTCCTTCCTAAGTCACTACCCATTCCTCCCCTAAGTGTGCAATTTGAGTTTCTTGGGTTCAATATCATTGTGCCTAATCTTAATATTTCTCATCTCCCAAAGTATCAAATATTGAGTCAAGAAGGACTTGTTTGGCAGGTAGTAAACTGCCTCCATTCCCTCCACCCCTCCCTCATCTAACCCTGCCCGCACTCTCCACTGTGATGGAGAACAATGGGCCCTAATAGTACCAATTTCATCACCAGGCTTTGAAATGTTGGCAACCTTTCAACATCTGTAAAGGCTATTTCTCATTCCTTCAACTTCCCAAATTAAGCTCCTTATTCCAACTCTAAAGCACTTCTGATATTTGGGGAAATTCATTAACATGCAGAAGGCTGACAGCTCAACCAGGAGGCCCACAGCAGGTGATGTGGTACCCTGCCCATATCCTCTAGGTAGGCATTCACCTTCAAATGCTGAATGCTGCTGCCTGCCAACGCCTGTGACTCTCTGCCTATGGACTTGCGTGGGGTTTTTGTTTGTTTTCTGATTACCCACAAGCTGGGAGTGGAGGGAGTTACTGTCCCTGGGAGGAGCCCTCACCAAAGACAGAAGGGAATTTGCTAGATAAATCCACCTGCTTCCTTGCCACTTGGAGGGATAGCATGGTCTCTCAGAGCTCCCCCTGTCCACAGCAGTGAAAATACTTTAACTGGCTGCCTTCCCTTCTCTGCCTCACTTCCCTCCCTACTCTACTGGTGTTTCTTGGATCACTCCAAAATAAATTACTTGCACATAAGTCCTTGACTCATTATGTGTTCCCCCAGAAGTAGACTTTAAGACAAAGCCCATCTTGAGTCAGGTAAAGTTTCTCTCCAGAAAGACTTTGAGAACAGCATCACCCCTCTACAGTGGGAAGAAGGCACCAGCAAAACCCCCTGGTTAGCTGTGCAAACCTGTGCCAGCGCCCTGCCTGCTTCCTTAAAGGATGGAGGAGCCCCTCCCTGTGCACAGAGCTTCAGGTTCTGCCCCCAGTGCCTGGGGAGTGCCAGGAGGCTGCTGCTGGGAATCGAAGGGATGCAGATGCCAACAGCCTTTCACTGCCTATAGGCACATTTCACACTGACAGGCTACCGGGGGTGTAGGCCTATTTTTATTTAAAATACCAGTTGCCATAGTAACATCCACATGACCCAATACTTATTCTAAGTCACAAAGAAAATACCCTTGGGAAGGGAGAGAGAAGCCCCGTGAGTGTGCAGTGCAGCCCTGGGGATCAAACAGCAAGGGCAGCGCCTGGGAAACAAGGCCACACCCGCCCTGTGCCTGAGCTCCTGCTGAATCTAACGGGTTTCACTTTGCATTCAATGAAGAGGTTTAAAGGCCTGTGGGGAGGGCTGCGATTTCTGCCCCATGTGGCCTTATGAACTTAGCTGCTCCTGGAAGCCAGAAGATTACCCTGGAGTGACTAAAATGGGTACTAAGAGCTTGGTCCTAGACAGAGGCTGGTGAGCAGGCAGGAGGATGCAGGGAGGTCATGGGGCCCTGGCACAGGCCTCATCCCTCAGCCCTCCAGCAGAGGAACCAGGCACAGGGAGGGCTTGGCCAGACTAACCCACCTGAAGAGCACCCCCTCCACCCCCCCCCCAGGAGCAGCAAAAATAATAAGGAAAAGGAGCTGGCTTTTAAGAAGCAGAGGGAGAGCACATTCTATAGCGGCCTCCACCTTGCAAGCCCTCCCCAGCCCCAGCCCTGGGACTGACCTCAATCTGGGCATAGCTTTACTGGTTTCCTTACTTCCCCATCAGCATAAAGCCCAGACCACCCTTGAGGAGCCCCAACTGGACAAATCACACCACACCTTTCCTCTCCCCCAGGTAATTCAACAACAATAATTATAATAACAGCAGCTCACATTATTGAACACAATATATGTGGGCACCTGAGTCATTTGATCCTCACAATGATCCTGCAGGGGCCCTTGTCATGCTTGGTCTACAAATGAGACTGCAGTTTCTTCCCCCCCCCCCACCCCGCCCCATCACTGAGGGTAGGTGACCTGCACAAGCAGCAGGCATGCCATGGAGCTTACCCAGACCTGTCTAGCCCCTGAATATGTGCTCTTAGACATCATGCTATGAAAGTGATCAGCTGGGACTGCCTTGCCCAGGAGGACAGTGACAAAAGAGCAGAGGGAAATGTCTATGGAAACAGGGGAGGGCCAGCTCTGGCTTTGTGGGTGACAAAAGGGCTGGAGGGTATTAAGGGGTGGCTGCTTGTCTGTTAGTCTCAGATCTTTGCCTGCTCTTGTTATTGTCTCTTCATCCCACCCATGACTTGGTTTCGCAGCTATAATGACCACTCCTGACTACCAATGTTTTGAGACCTGGAGAAGAGAGGAATGAAGGTATAGTTGAGAATGTGCTACTATATATATTTTTTAAGTATTTTATCCTCACCTGAGAATGTTTTTTTATTTTATTTTAGAGAAAGTGGAAACGAGGGAGAGAGGGAGAGACAGAGAGACAGACAGACATTGGTTGGTTGCCTCCAGTACAAGTCCTGACTGGAGGCCAAAACCATAACCTAGGTATGTGCCCTGACTGGGAATCAAACCCGAAACCTTTTGGTGTTCTGGACAATGCTCCAACTGAGTCACCCAGCCGGGGTCATGCTACTATATTTTGAGTCAGCCAAGACATCTGTCCTGCTTAGACCAACAGATCTGAGTTCTTTGATTTGGGGAGTTCCTTAATCTGTTTTCTCATCTAAATGCTAGTGATGTGTACCAGGTGCTGTTAGAGTCTCACTCGTAGCTACTTGGCATCCTCAGGAGGTTGCCTAGGGACAGTTTTACAAAGTCCATAGCTTCCTCTGGCCACAGCCAGCAAACACAAAAGCATGTGTCGGGGAGGTCACAAGTGCCCAACAGTTAACACTCCAAAACCAGCCTCAACCACTGAGGTTTGGAGTTGGTGGAGAGATACTCCAGCTTCCTTGCCCCAGGGTGAGATGATTCTGAGGAGTACTCCACAAGTTCTTTCAAAGGGACCCCCATCAGCTGGAGCCCTGGGTTTGTATTGTATAACCTGCACAGACAGCCATACACCTGTATTGGTTTTCCTCCAATCTCTATCTCACTTTCCTACAACATCACCATGCTTCTTGGGATCACCTCCCAAGTCAGCCCCTGGGTCTTCGTCTCAGGGTCTTCTTTGGAGAGAACCCAACCCAAGACACCACCTCGTATGGTGTGGGGAAGATTGCAAGAGGATGCACGTCAAGCTCTCGGCACGGTGAACACTTTAATGACATCTAATCTCTCATGTCATAGAGAATACATAGTTGAGGGTGGAGTGGGGCTTGACTGTGGGATTATTCTACATTTGGGGGCTCTATATTCCCTGAGCTGGGAAGCTTCTAATATGGGATTTAATTTGGCCATGGATGATCATTCACTAAATTCCTGATCTTCACATGGACCAATGAGAAGGACTACCTTCTAGATCAAATTCCCCTGTAGCCATAAGAAAGATGGTGGGGAGCAGATAAAGCCTCAGACAAAATCATGCAGTCAGTGTCCTCTTCCCCTCACCCTTCAGGTTCACGGTGCCTTCCTGCTGCCTGAAGAGAGAGCCACCCCTGCACCAGAGAGCCCCCATACTTGATAAATCCCACTTATCTCAGCTCCCAAAACTAAACAGATCTGTACTAAGGTGTGACTGATGTAGTAAGGACCTCAAATTGAGGACCAGAGGGAGCATGCACCTTGGCTATCTGGGGGATAACTGGAAGCAGGTCATCCCTTCCCACTCGCACTTCCACCAGGCTTAACGTTTCTTTTAAATATCCTGTTTCAGCTGAAACTTTCATATATGTTTTGAATTCTGCTCCATAATGTGTTAATGTGTCCCTATCTTAGAAAAACAGAACTGGGCCACACGCCCACCAACACGTTGAATGTAAGTCACATTTCCTGACCCCTAATAGGAACCCACCCACCCCTCACCCCCCATTTTGTTTAATCTGTTCGTTTCTGTGTCCTCTAATCCTACAGTCTGCTTTGGGCACTTTCCGAAAAGAAAAAAAGAAATCAGGAGACATGTGACAGCATATTTGAATTAGAAAATTAAAGAGAGACTTGCCTCCTCCACCCACAGCCCCCTCTCCTATTTTGAGCAGAAACTCACACGTTAGTATAGATGAGAGTCGTGGGGAAGTTTTACAGGCAGCTCCTCAATTTCAGTCCAGAGGGCTGATTTTAGGCTTTGAGATTCTCTTTCAAGCTGGGATGCCAGTCATTCCAATAAAGGTCATCTCTGGATTCTCATTTTGTTCCTTTAAATGGGCATTTCTCTACAAGAGGTGCCCCTAGAACACTCTTGTGTCCACCGCCACCCTAAGCTCCCAAAGATACTGGAGCGGATCAGAGAAAGCTGCTGCTTTGCCTGTCAAGGGCTAGGACAGCTTGAAATCTGATGCTTCACAAAGAATCCTATACCTTGAGGATTAAAAGCCCACAAATGAAGCAGGTTGTTCATTTCTATTCCATTCTATTGCATGAATATGATTATTTTTATAATTCATGATTATTTATAGCTATTCCAGGACTCTGATCTAGCTATAATGCACACACCCTAAAGAGAACATGTATTACATCAAATAGTAACAGAAGAAACAGACAGGCTGCCCCTTGCAGGTGTATGGCATGGACAGGACAGGTAGGTGTTATGCAGATAGAAGTCCTTGGGGGTTTCCTGACATCTGAAAGGCACCATCTCCACCTCGGTCCAATATCTGTGGTTATTTCTGCTCAGAACTATTCCACCAACACACTCCCCAGGCTTCTGTTCCATATATAATCGCCCCCATTTAGATCAATATTTGGAAAAATTAAGGATACCAACATCAAAATAGCTAATGATAAAATAAATTTTTCCTTAAGATTTACTAGACAGACAGATACATAGTGATGCAGTCATCACCTTTCAGCCTGAGCCAGCCCAGCACCATCATCCAGAGGCCACTCCACCAGCTCCCAACAGGAATCTAAGCAAAAGCTTGCTCCTTCACACTGGATCTCAGGAGAGACTAGGGGACAGGAAGGAGCCTCCTGTTCTGGCCACTTGTCTTAGACTATGTTGCAGATTTAACCAACAGGAAGGGAAGGGCCTGGAGACAGGAAGCCCTGAAATTCCAGTTAAAGAGAAATATCTAATATGTTCCCATCCTCGTCAATCAAATCTGTCAAAGATATTGAGGGAGCCATAGACCTACACACAGACATGGAGGATGACCTCTTTGAGCCTACTTGGTCCCAAAGGAGGGACAGGTCCAGCCCATTTCCAGGAAGGAGTCATATATATCATTAGGTTTGAGCACATCACTCTACCTCTCCATCACGCCTCCATCAGTGCCAAGTCAGATGGGTGTCCAGGAGGACCACATGTTTCCACCAGCTCCCTTCCCCTGCCATTGCTGTCCCAAGCCCTATCTCTTCCTTCCTGCCAGGGTCCTGCTCTACCTGGAAAGGTAGCATGGCTTTCTGGAGGAAGTTCTGGTTCTGTGTAGCATTCAAAAAAACTTGCCCTTTGACTACTAGACTCCTTCAGAGTAGAGCTTGGATGAGTTATACCTTAATTTGAGTTCTGTCAGAAGCAGATCCTGGGATAAGAATGAGTGCAAGAAATTTTACTTGGGAAGTGACCCTATGAAACACTGTTAGGTGAATGAAAAAGTGGAACAGGGAAGAGTTCCTTATCCAGCTAGTTACTTCTGGGGCCACTGGAGCTTAATGCCACCCACAGGGATACTCTGGGAGCTAATGGAGAACACCTCAAAGAACTGGAGTATTTGTTAATCCAAGTTTATTTCTAGGAGCTGTTAATTCCTTGGAGCTTTAGAACTACTCATGGTTAGGAAAAAATGTATTCTGTTGCCAAAATAAGCCCTCAGGCGACAACATTCAGATACATGGAAGACCGATGGCAAGGTGGTAAGGATAAGGAATGTGAGCTTCCACAGAGGGAGCTACAGATTCTTAGGCTTATAGAATTTTCTGCCTTTGTTTTGTCTTATCAAAGACCACTTCCTATCAGTAGTGAGACTAAGGGGAGGGAAGGAAGGGAAGGAGTGAAGGGGAGAAAAATCCACTCTCACCACTGTATTTCTAATGTAGCAAATCTCAAGATAAGAATTCAGGAAGATTCTAAGATGAAGGAAGGGGAAGAGTGATCTCCAAGGGAAGACAACTGATATGAAAACACTGTAATATAATTTCAAAATAGGGCTAGAGTGTAATACTTGTATAGAATACAAATATAGAAAGGAAAGTTTAGGGAGATCTCGCTGTTTGCCATAAATAGAAAACAGAGCAGTGATCTCCAAGTTGATGAGCCTTATGCAATAGGCTCTTAGGACAGGCAGCAGATCCTGAGAAGTTTGGTGATGACCAAGGAGCAGCAGCATGGGTTTCACAAGGTCGAAAACACTGTCAGCATGAGCAAGGCCAACAGGCTAAATACATACTATGTGACTAGGGGCCTGGGAAGTGGAGGAGAGCCACCTTGTGATTTAAAAAGATGAGGCACCAATAATGAACTAACTCTCAAAAAGGGAAACCAAAAATACAATCCCATTTACCATTTCAACAACAACGAAAATAAGATACCTTGGAATAAACTTAACCATGAAGGTAAAAGATCTATATTTGGAAAACTACAGGACATTAAAAAAAGAAATGGATGCCGTAACCGGTTTGGCTCAGTGGATAGAGCGTCGGCCTACAGACTGAAAGGTCCCAGGTTCGATTCCGGTCAAGGGCATGTACCTTGGTTGCGGGCATATCCCCAGTGGGCGGTGTGCAGGAGGCAGCTGATCGGTGTTTCTCTCTCATCGATGTTTCTAACTCTCTATCTCTCTCCCTTCCTCTCTGTAAAAAATCAATAAAATATATTTTTAAAAAAAGAAATGGAGGAAGATGCAAACAAAAGAAGAATATACTGTGCTCATGGATTGGAAAAATTAACATCATTAAAATATCCATACTACCCAAAGCAATCTATAGATTCAACGCAATTCCTATTAAAATACCAACGGCATATTTTGCAGAACTGCACTGTGGTCTGAAGCTTTCCATGCCTACTTTTCCTTCCTCCCCTTTATCCTTCACAGGAGTTTCCCCTTATAAACCTCTTGCTCACCTAATGCTGCATTAGCTTCTGCCTCTAGAGCAGCGGTTCTCAACCTGTGGGTCGCGACCCCTTTGGGGGTCAAACGACCCTTTCACAGGGGTCGCCTAAGACCATCGGAAAACACATATATAATTACATATTGTTTTTGTGATTAATCACTATGATTTAATTATGTTCAATTTGTAACAATGAAAATACATCCTGCATATCAGATATTTACATTACGATTCATAACAGTAGCAAAATTACAGTTATGAAGTAGCAACGAAAATAATGTTATGGTTGGGGGTCACCACAACATGAGGAACTGTATTAAAGGGTCGCGGCATTAGGAAGGTTGAGAACCACTGCTCTAGAGGCACCTGAAATGACACAAAGCTTCTAGCAAGAGACCATCGGTTGGTCGGAGCTGTCCACCACTGTGGTGCTGAAACAATCAGCAGTAAACCAAGGAGATGTATTACAGGAACAAAATCTATCTGTGTTCTCCCTCCCTGACTAGGTAACCATTAAATGTGTAGCACATTCCCTTGGGTCTCCTTAGCCAGGGGAAGTAGATGGTTCTTTCAAAGGACTTATTTAAATGCCATGGGGAGGGAAGGGATGAGGAGATTGCCACAACACCACACATTAGTTTGCAAGGATGCTGCTAAAATCTTCAAAGCCACCTCAGCTGTTTGCAGCTCCAGAGCCAGGAGCAGCACCCATGGCTTCTACCCGTCCTGCTTCCCAGCCTCCTGCAAAGGCCTTACAATTGCAAAGCCTGACAGGAACCCAAATAGCAAGATTAACTAAAAATTCAACTCCACACTTTCAGCCTTCACAGTGCAGACTGCAAAGTGAGCACATGATAATATGAATGAGGCAAAGAACCCACAGGCGATTCCTGGGACGGAAAGCAATGTATCCTTTAGTGCCATCAGATGGCACTGTCTCATGTGGGGTCAGGTGTCTTGGCCTGTGGAGGTGGTGACATAGAGTATACTAAGCTTGGATTTTGTCAACAAGGTATAAGTCCCACACCAGTCAGGGACTTGAATTAGGGATTGTGGGCTATAAATATAGGTATTAATACAGTTCCTAGCATACTGCAACTCCTTAATAAATACAAACTATTATTATTTTCTACTGAGATGAAGATAAATGTAGTGAAAGAAGAAAACACCCCCCAAAACTGGTCAAGGCCACTGATTAAATATCCCTTTGGCAAACTTTACCACAACTTAAATTTGCACAAGAAACTTTTAAGAGTATATATAGTGAAAATAAATTTTGTAGATTTATTTTGTTAGTTTTATTATCATAAGTATTACAAATTACGTATTTGGACATAGTAAAAATTAAACATTGCCACGGCACAGCTATGCCAGGACTCCTGAGGTTGTGAGGAGCAAAAGGGGGACCATGGTAGTTTGAGGGGCTTGCCTCAGGTTTCCAGTCCTTTGTCTTTATTGACAAACTCCTGTATATGAAGTTCTGAACTTCCTGAAACTCACCCCTGAAGAATTTCTTAGAACTTCCTACCAATTTTTAGACACCTTGATTTATCACTTAATGAGCCTACCAATTAAGTATCTGCATTTTTGCCCCCCCCCCTTTTTTTAAGCATGTCTTCTTCTATTCATGTCAAAAGGGTAGAGCTCTGCCTGAAATCAGACCCCAGGGAGAAGCAAATGAGGATGAAAAAATGTCAAAGAGGAAAGGAAAATTCGCAAGAGCCCACCCACATCACAAGCAGGGAGAACAAACATTCGGGGAGCCAGGCTTTCCACATGCCTCACTGCACTGTCTTCAGTCCTTTCTGGAATCATTTGGGAAATGGATGGATGGACACAGAGATTGTCCCATCACAGGACCATAGTCTCTGGTCCCCAACCCCCAAATCCAAACAGCTCTGAAAACCAAAAGATTTATTTGTAACTCACAGACCTGCCCTGGACTGATGAGGGGCTATTTATAGCCTTTATGCTACTTGATGTGAATATTCACGGGTTTGGCTGCAGATATACTAATGTGTTTAAGGGGTACTTCCCCAAGATCCACTAGAGTTGTTAAATAATATATTTATGCTAATTTACTTTCTTAAAAAAATCCTGAATTCAGAAATACATCAAGGATTTTGGATAAGGGATTACACTGCATGAAATCCCAAAGGGTAGGTGCTATCTTCATTTTAAGAATAACAAAACTGATTTAGAGATGTTAACTAGCTTGCTTGAAGTCACATAATGAGCAGCAAAACATTAAACATTTTGATAGAATGAATATATTGATGTGCTTTCCAATGGACAAGACTTCACCTGGCAGTCGAGGAGCTGGGAATACCTGAAGGTAGACTGAAAATTATAAAGACAGGCTTTGCCACTGGAAAAATATAATACTGTTAAATTTCAGACCAGTTCCTACAGAAGCCTCCAATCTCCAATTTCAAGGAAACTGTGCCCTCTGACTTTAAGGAGATACATTTCTCCTCATCCCTTGAAAGCAGAGGAATTTGATTTAAAAAAAAAAAGTTGCCTGGCAAAAATAAATAAATAAATAACCCCACTAAACTGAAATCAAAACAAATCATTTTTTACATATTAATCAGGCTCCTGATTGAAACTGTGCTAGCTGCTTTGAGAGAGGAACATTGAAAGTAAGGCGCTGCTAATTTAAGCACAACCAATTTTAAGAGATGTACCTAGAAACAGCCACCGCTTCATTTGATGGGAGATGCCTGGGTTGGGAGCCCCAACGTCATGACATTTGCTTCACCCCTGTGGGTAAAGAATGAAGTCAGCCATTCCCTGTAATCTGTGGGGCTCTAGTTTTCATGAATTCATCCCAGTTTACTTTTTCCAAGCAAGCAAAAGGGCCCCAGAGGGGAAAACCCTGATCTGGGGCCAAAACAACTATCTAGGAGCTGCCACAAAGCTTGAGCCCCATCCTCATGATGCTGGAAGGGCACCCCTTCCAAGAAGGCAATGCCAGAAAAGCAGCTGCTGGGCTCACTGGTAAACCACCTGTAACAAACACTGTTCCCGTAGCAGAGCTCCTCCCAGATCCCCTCAGATCCCTTTCGCTGGCTCTGTGTGGCCCTCCCGGTATGCATAGCTCTCTTGGAAAGATTGTACTGGGCTACAATTGCAGCTTGCCTGAAGACACTGGGAGTTTGTCCCCTGAGGCAACCCTGAGTCAGGGCAAGAGCTTTGAAGCTCAGCTCCCTTGCCTTCAACCCAAACATAATTTGTCCCCATCGCCCCAGCACCAGTGTAGAAGCAGGTCAAAGCTGTGACTTTGCCTGAAATTGCCTTTTTCTGAGCTCTGCTTCTTCTTTATCAACTCTCTCCCCCACTCCCTTACTGATTTATCCTGGGAGCTCATCCTTTTTAAAAAATCACTTCTGGGGTATCACATCTAAGACCATCATACCCAAGGTTTTGAGATCTCAGTATAGAAGGTATATGTTATACTTTAAGGTGAATAGTGAATCTAAGGTAAATCTTCTAGACTTCTAGAAAGGACCTACTTACTTGAATATCAACTATTCCACAGGTGATCTCATTACCTGCCGCCTGGGTCTGCATAGGGATGGGGCAAAAGAAAATAAGCAAGAACCAGACAGAGAATATGACCCAATGAGGTTCTCATCTCTCCCCAGAGCTATGGATAACACATAAGAATGCCCATGGCAGAGGCGAGTAGCTATCCCAGGGTCTATTCTCCCTTCTCCCTTCCAACCATGGAGCCCCAGTTATAAATAGGACACATGTCTACCCAGCCGACCTCCAACTCCAGCCAGATGTGGCCACGTAGCTAAGTTGTAGCCAATGGGGTGTGAACATAAGTGATTTGTACAACTTCTGAGGCATATTTCCCTCTCCCCATCGCCTGTGTGGACATGCTGGGAAGCCATCACAGACCTGAAGGCCACGCCTGAGGAGTGGAGGAAAAACAGTAGAAGGATCCTGGTTCCCAGCAACACAGAGTTGCCCACACTGCTTCATGAACAGAAAAACACATCTATTCATGTAAGACAAGTCATTTGGGGTTCTTGCTAGAGCAATCAAACCAATATCCTAAATAATAGAATTCCTTAAGAATGCTGCAGGATTATATGTTTCAAACTATGTCACGAATAAAGAAAAAGGAATCTGTCTATTTGTCTTAAATTGGATTTCCCACAAGACCTCAAGATGAGGATCCATGTCAAAGTGACTTAGGATTTATTTATTAGAAAACAACCAGGAAAAATTAGTGTGTGTATGGGGGGAGGGATGAGAAGAGGGCAAGCAAGGATGGGATATCCGATAAAGCCCCATGAAGGAAAGCTATTTCTCAGGGGAGTTCCAGGGACAGTATAGCTCATGATTACAAGTGAGAGAGCTGCAGAATTTACACACCCACCCACCATTTGTCAGGTAAGGGATTCACCCCAGAAGAGCACAAAAAACAACAATGACAAAAAAAGTGGGACTACATCAAACTAAAAGCCTTCTGCATAGCAAAAGAAATTATTAACAAAGTGAAAAGACAACTGATAGAATGGGAAAAATATTTCAAACCATATTCTGATAAAGGGTTAATATCCACAATACATAAAGAACTCATACAACTCAATAGCAAAATAATAATAATAATCCAATTTAAAAATGAGCAAAAGATCTGAATAAACATTTTTCCAAAGAAGATAAACAAATGGCCAATAGGTAAATGAAAAGAAGCCTATCATCACTAGTCATTAGGGAAATTCAAATTAAAACCACAATGAGATATTACCACACACCTGTTAGAATGGCCATTATTAAAAAGACAAGCAATGACAAATGCTGGCATGGATGTGAAGTAAAGGGAACCCTTGTGCTGTGTTGGTGGGATTATAAATTGATACAGCCACTATGGAAAACACTATGGAGGATCCTCAAAAAATTAAAAATAGAACTACCATATGATCCAGCAATTCCATTTCTGGGAATATATCCAAAAGAAATGAAAACACTAACTTAAAAAGATATCTGCACCCTCACATTCATGGCATTATTTACAATAGCCAAGACATGGAAACAGCCAAGACATGGAAACAGCCTAACTGTCCATCAGTGAATGAATAGATAAGAAGTTGTAAAACACACACACACACACACACACACACACTAACTAGAATATTATTCAGCCATAAAAATAAGGAAACCCTTGAAGGCATTATGCTGAGTGAAATAAGTGAGATAGAAAAAAGACAAATACCGAATGATCTCATTTATATGTGAATCTAAAAACAAAACAAAAACCCCACTACACTCATAAAAAAGAGATCAGATTTGTGGTTAGTGAGGAGGAGGAGTGAGCCCTGGAACTCACAGACAACAGTTCATAAACATTAAGTTCTCCCCTGAGCATTTCTTAACTGGTCCTTCTCTGTAGTCTCCCTGGTACTTCCTGACTTCTTAGCTCTCCCCTTTTCAGCCTTCTGGCCAGAAATTTGGGACTGTAGTTATCCCACTCTGCCATTCGGGTCAAGTGGTGAGAAGAGGTAAAAAAAAAAAAATCAACAGGGGTTGACCCCACCATTACAGGATTGCCTGGGACTCTGGGACTGGGGTTTGAGAGAACAGAGAAAAGAGATTAAATCTAGGTCGGTCGCTCGCTCTCTCTCTCTCTCTCTCTCTCTCTCTCTCTGTGTGTGTGTGTGTGTGTGTGTGTGTGTGTGTGTGTGTGTGTTAGGAGTTCACTTTCTAATTCCTCAAGCCAGAAGGACTGAGGGATTCTCCTGGAGCCTCTCTGTGCCACAGTGCTCACCTCTGAGTTTCTGGCTGCATGAAGTTACACTGAGTGATATTACAGGAAAAAAGAAGGTCAAGTCCCTGCCAGGTTGATGATACTTTGACTTCTGGTGTTCTTCCCCAATCTGCCTGCTAATAACTTTTCAAAGCCCTCAAATACCTACTCCTTGCACTCTGTCCAGGTTTTAAAGTCACGTGCCATGGGAGTGATGGGCATTGTGCTTACTCCCTCTTACCCAGAACCTGAAAACCAGGTTTAGGAATTTATGCTAGGAGATTCGTCAAAGCTGTGTGCCGAGAATGTGGATTCAAGGATTTGCATCACAGCAGTGTTTATGACAGTTATGTACTAGTATACCCTGTGTTATTCTTTGGAAGCCACAAAATCTGGCTGTTTTAACTTAAATCTGGCTGATTTAAGCATAACAATACACTTTTAAAGGGATATCTGGTGGCTTCAAAAATGCCAAGGAGGATGAGAAACTAGCCTAAGGTTAGGTTATCCAGGAAAATGCTCCAATTCAAGCCACTAATGTCCATCTCAAAGCAACAGGGTCCAGCTATGGACACAGAATTGCACTGGACTCTGATCACCAGAACATTTATCTTTCTACCTCTGCCACTATCACCAAAGACCTCTCTGCTCCTCCCACTGGCCTGACCCATTGTGTCTATAACATTCCACAAGGCACTGAGGCTTTGTGCTTTTTACTTCCTTTTTACTAAACATAAGACATTAACTTTAAGCACTAAATTATGTACCAAAGATGATAAAGGCAGTACAATTTTAGAGGAGAGGGACACCACTGAGAGCATGAGTTGTAGGAGAGAAGGCTTTTTGTAGAGTGGGAGTGGAGGGGCAGAGCTGGGTCTTGAAGTGAGATCTCAGTTGGAGGTGGTACAAGTCAGCCACTGCTGCACAACTGAGGCAGCAAACCATCCCAGACAGTGCTTCTCATTCATGGACTTGGCACCAGCTGGGGAAGTTCTGCTTCTGATTTTAATTTTGCCCTTTCCAGTTTCTGTGAGGTCCTGTGGCTTACATCCTCCTATTTCTCACAGCTTTCAACCTGGCCACCTAAGTCAACCTGTTTGCACTGTATCAGCCTGGCTTCACCAGTTCACACAGGAATCTACTCACATCAAGCATTTTGTGATTTAACTGCACTTCTCACAGGATCTGAAGGACCATCTGAAAGGGTCACATCTTGGAACACCCAGCCTTCAGCCACCTTGCTGGCTATTCCTTCCTTCTTTCTTTCTTCCATTCATCTCCACTTTCCCCTTCTCCAAACCCAAACTAACCCATAAATCCATTATTTTTCCTTCACAGACCATTCTGCTCTCTCCCAGGCCCTTTAGGGTCTCACTTGCTTTATAATAGCTTAAAGTTTTCAAACACATCCAATTCCCTCCCCAAGAGAACATTTGGTAAATACTATATTCTCTCAAAGCGACCAATGATGTGTCTTTCTTCTTATCCCTCCAGTCAGTTATTCTTTTTTTTAAAATATATTTTTATTAATTTCAGGGAGGAAGGAAGAGGGAGAGAGAGATAGAAACATCAATGATGAGAGAGAATCATTGATTGGCTGCCTCCTGCATGCTCCCCACTGGGGACCAAGCCCGCAACCTGGGCATGTGCCCTTGACCGGAACTGAACCTGGGACCCTTGAGTGCGCAGGTCGACACTCTATCCACTGAGCCAAACCGGCTAGGGCCAGCCAGTTATTCTTATTAAAGTTATTCTTATTTAAGGATAACTATACATGCAACAAGCAAATGATCTGTGGAAGATTTAACCTACTTAAAAGGGGAGAAATTATATGTGGCTACCTGTGTATTATCCCTTGAAGAGGCTTATAAAAGTACAGCCCCAGTAGCCAGGATGCTCTAAGGAGAACCCCATTGGTGAGAACAATGGCTAAAAATAGTACTTGGCCTTGGGTATCTGAAAGGAAAATGATGAAAAGTGTTGACCAAAGAGTTTAAAGTGTCTTTGAAGAAAAAAGAAAAGCATACCCACTTTTTAAAACTTCATGGGAGTCACCTTCTGTACTTTCTGGAAAAGAAAAACTATTGGCCAAGGTGTAGGCTTCCAGGCCTGACTTTCAAAACAGGCAAGGGGCAGCACTCCAGAAACCAAGTAGGTGGTGGAGGCAACAAGGCAAAAAAGGAGAATGATTGATGCCCCAACACACTGGCAAGACCACAAAGTACATGGTCAGATCAGGAGGCAGAGCCTACATCGTGGGATCAAAACAGAAAAGGGCTGCTTCCACTGTCAGCAAAGAGGTAGATATCAGATGGGCTGCAGGTTCTGGGATGGATGGCATTCGTGGAAACTAAATGTTCCCACAAGGTGATGAGGGAGAGAGAATCTGATTCTAACCTTTTGCTACAAGTGTGTTCACCAGTGTTAACACCCTGGCCACCTTCCAATGGAGATTCTTCTTCAGTGAGAGGAAATGGAAGAGAGATATTTCTCCTTAACTCACACTCCCCACCTCCTCTCTTGTTGTGATCTTTCCTGTGTGTTATCCCCTTTCTTTTGTAGAGCTAAGGACTCCTCATGTGCTAGAAACTGTAAAGAACTCAGAAACTATCCAGACAGTTTAGGACCTAGTAAAGGAAACTGGCTAATAAAACCTTTGTCAGCTGTGTCCCTAGAGATGAGGAAGAAGACCCTGGTACACATTTAGTGGAGGCTTCGTGTAATAAGTGGCTTTAAGCAAAGCCTTGAAGAACATACTAACTTCGTTGGGTGGAGATGGGCTGAGAAGGGTCTTCGGTGGGTAAAGGTAAGAATGTCAGCCACATGCTAGACAATATGTTGTTCATGAGTTACGTTTGTTGCAACAATATACATGTTGAGTGATACTAGATGCCAGACCCTGGGGTTTCAACTAGGGACAAAGGAGTCACTTTCTTTATGAAAGGTAGATTCTAGTGGTATGACAGGCAGAATAATGGCCTCCTCAGGGGTCCTGATGATCATGGACCAAGGTCATGTGGATGAGGGAGTCAGAAGAATGAGTATCAGAGTGATGCAATGTGAGAGATCTGATTAGCCATTACTAACTTTAAAGATAAGAGAGGCCATGAGCAAGGAAATGCAGGCAGCCTCTAGAAACTGGGAAAAGAAATAAAATGGATTCTCCCCTAGAGCCTTGAAGAAGGGACACAGTCCTGACAACACCTTGATTTTAGCCCACTGACATCCATTTTGGGTTGCTGGCCTCCACAAATATAAGATAATAAATTTGTGTTTTAAGTCACTACGTTTATGGGAGCTGACTGTTGCTGCAAATGTTTTTGCTTGGTGGAGAGTAAAGCAGAGGAGACTGTAGAAGGTGTGTTGAAGTAAGAGATAACTGACCAGTGTGTTTATCCCGACTCTGCCATTCATTCACAGGTTTATTCATTCAACTACTAGGCCCATGTGCTAGTGGAGTGCCAGATGCTGGAGTACTACAGAGAACTAAACAAGGAAGTCTCCAGCTCTTGATGAACTTGACTCTAGTTAGCAGATAAAAAGTCAATGAAAAGATAAATAATCCAGATGATAATACACACAGTGAGTGAAATTTACATCATGGTGCCATAAGGAATACTATGGTTATAAAAGACCTCTCAGAGGAAATGATGTTTAAGTTGAAATCTATTTTTTAAAAAAGGGTGGAGAAAACCTTGTAAAGGATGTATGCAAACAGGACTGGAAAAGCAAGGTCCTGTGACTGGAAAGAGCTGTTGGCATGGTCTAGGATTTGACAAATAGCTTGTGTGATAGGAGAGTAGTAAGCAAGAAGGAAGAGTTGGCAAGGGCTAGATCATGCAGGCCTTGTGAGAAATTATTCTTGAGAGTAACTGAAGGGTTGGTGCCCTTGATCGGAATCGAACCTGGGACCCTTCAGTCTGCAGGCCGACGCTCTATCCACTGAGCCAAACCAGTCAGGGCGAGAAATTATTCTTGAGAGTAACTGAAGGGGTTATAAACAGAAGTGTTATAACCCTATCTATATTTTATATTATCGTTTGTTATTTTTCATTTTGAAATAATTACAGATTCCCAGAAAGTTGAAAAAAACACACAAAATATCCCATGTACCCTTCACCCAAAAGCCTACCAGCACTAATAGGTGTTCCAACGTTTGTGGACAAATTCTGAAATAAGGTAAATCATCTTCAAATTTTAAGTTCTTCAAGATTCATGGTCCAACTATTCTCAAAATTGCCTGGTACTGGCAAAAGAACAGACATACAGACCAATGGAATAGAACAGAGAACCCAGAAATTAACCTAAGCCATTATGCTCAATTAATATTTGACAAAGGAGACAAGAGCATACAATGGAGTCAAGATCGTCTCGTCAATAAGTGGTATTGGGAAAATTGGACAGATACATGCAAAAAAATAAAACTAGACCACCAACTTACACCATACACAAAAATAAACTCAAAATGGATAAAGGACTTAAACATAAAACAGGAAACCATAAAAATCTTAGAAGAAGCTATAAGCAGCAAAATAGCATACATTTGTCGTAGCAATAACTTTACCCATACAGTTCCTCAGGCAATGGAAACTAAGGAGAAAATAAACAAATGGGACTACATCAAAATAAAAAGCTTCTGCAAAGCAAAAGAAACAATCAGTAAAACAACAAGAAAGCCCACTGCATGGGAGAACATATTTGCCAATGCTATCTCCAATAAGGGCTTAATCTCCAAAATTTATAGGGAACTCATACAACTTAACAAAAGGAAGATAAACAATCCAATAAAAAAATGGGCAAAGGACCTAAATAGACACTTTTCAAAAGAGGATATTCAGAAAGCCAAGAGACATATGAAAACATGCTCAAAGTCACTAATCATCCAAGAGATGCAAATCAAAATGACAATGAGGTACCATCTCACACCTGTCAGAATGGCTATCATCAACAAATCCACAAACGACAAGTGATGGCGAGGATGTGGAGAAAAAGGAACCCTCTTGAACTGTTAGTGGGAATGCAGACTGGTGCAGCCACTGTGGAAAACAGTATGGCATTTCCTCAAAAAATTAAAAATGCAACTTCCATTTGACCCAGTAATCCCACTTCTAGGAATATCTCCCAAGAAAACAGAAACACCAATCAGAAAGGATATATGCACCCCCTATGTTCATAGCAGCACAATTTACAATAACTAACTAAAATTTGAAAACAGCCTAAGTGCCCATCAGCAGATGAGTGGATTAAAAAACTGTGGTACATCTACACAATGGAATTCTATGCTGCGATAGAAAAGAAGGAATTCTTACCATTTGCAACAGCATGGATGGAACTGGAGAGCATTATGCTAAATGAAATAAGCCAGTCAGAGAAAGATAAATATCACATGATCTCATTCATTTGTGGAATATAATGAACAACATAAACTGTTGAACAAAAAATAGAACCAGAGTCATAGAAGCATCAAACAGACTGTCCAACCTATGAGGGAAGGTGGGGGGTGAGGGGGTAAGAGACCAACCAAAGGACTTGTATACATGCATATGAGCATAACCAATGGACACAGACAGTAGGGGAGTGAGGGCATGTGCTGGGGGTTGGGGACAACAGGGGAGAGGTCAATGGGGGAAAAAGGAGACTTGTGTAATACTTTAAACAATAAAGAATTTTTTAAAAAAGATTCATGGCCCAAAGCTGGTGGGCTATTAGTGGCATTTGTTATTAATACAGAGAAAAACCACTTGAGTATCCCTATTTATGAAAAAGAGTGTCCTGAATTATGTAAAGCTTGAATTATGCATCCTTCATGTAAAATATAGCCCACTTATAATTTATTACATACTCATGTAATAATGTACAATCATTAAGCAAGTTTTAAAATATATTGAATGATATATGGAAAATAATGTCATGTTACAGTTTTTTTAAATATGTTTTTTATTTATTTTAGAGAGAAAAGAAGGGAGAGGAAGAGAGAAAGAGAAATATCGATAAGAGAAACATCCATTAGCTGCCTCCTGCATTGTCCCTCACTGGGGATTGAGCCCACAACCCGGGCATGTGCCCTGACTGGGAATCAAACCAATAACCTCTTAGTGCTCAACCACTGAGACACATCAGCAGGGCATACAGCTCTGAATTTAAATACTGAGATATAAAACTACCTATATAATGCAACAAGCATATTTTTGAAAGGGGAAAATATGAATCAGAAACACACACACAAATCCAGAATATATACCAAAATAGTTGAATGCTAGATTACGAGTGATTGTTTTCTAACATTTTTGTTATTCTCTAACATTAACATGTAAAGCTTGTGCAATCTGCCCTAGTGTGCTCAGTGGATAGAGAATCCGCCTGCAGACTAAAGGGTCCCAGGTCAATTACTCAATAACCAATTTTGACAATGTACATGTGCAGACGAAGCACCTGTACATAATCCCCACCCAGGTTCTACTTATTCAATAGCATATCATGACAACAATTATTAATGTTGCAAAAAGAAAAGAACAGGAGTCAAATCCTCAGATATCCCTGAGGCTAGAGGAAGGACCACAAAACCAGCTGTAACCCCTTCCTTTCAGTTCACCTCCTGATTCCCATTAAAACCTTTTTGATGCATATCTGAGGCATTTTCTTAGTACAGCAACTTCTACAATATTTGTACAAATAAATATATTAAAATATAGACAATCACCAAAACCTGTATTCCTCCATGAGGCTTTGGAAGTCTCTCTACAAAACAAATTAACAAGACTCTGTCCCACTCACAAGTTTTCTGATATATATTCCTTTACCAATTGCTACATTTCTCCCTCCTCCCTCCATTGTTTGCCCCTTTTATAGGTGTTGATAGAAGCATTCAACTCCATAATGTCCTCTAGCAAATTCCCATGGGAATTACATCAATTGAGGGGTTCTTAAGTCAACTTCCCAAAATATCTTTCAACCCAGAGATTATCTTCTATAGTGGTTTGGTTTTCACTGAGCTCTTTATGTGAAGCTAAGAATCTTTTTTATTAGACTCTGTAACTATGGCAGAGGTTAAAGTAATGTGTAAGCTATATATTAGTTAATATTATGGTATCATTTTTCCCAACTTTCCAAGCAAAAACACCCTTTTTTTTTACCACTTACTTCTTTAACCCAGGTGGTCACTAGAGGCTGCTCTAAACTCTGAGTCCAATCTGGTTTGGGGCTTGGCCATATTCCAGCCACCAGGAAACAATTTTTCACAAACCCAGGCTTCCAGGTTTCACTGTGCAGCACCACCGACCTGACTCCAAGGGATTCAATGGGTGTGGACACCATCTCACACATATATTCACCCTCCTGGACACCATTCTGACTCCATAAATGCTGTTGTATAGTTTTTATCCACAGTATCTGGCACTGTCAAAAGGCAAAGCAGATTCTGAGATGAGTAGCGAGATGCAGCTCCTCTTATACCCTTAACACGATGCCATCCTGGCTCACAACCATATAACACGTCCGCTGCCAGGCACAATAAGACAGCATGTTCAACCCAGTTCAAAGACAGGATTTATCCCAAGACTAAAAAAGAACCAATATCACAAACATAACCGAAATATACAAACAAAATAAAACAACCACCCAATCCAGCCTACTGTTCTTCAGGTTGGTCATCAGGGCATATGTACTAAGTGATGTCATTTTCCTAAATCAACCAAGTAGAATTCTAAAATATATCATGTATTCTGGCTTTGGTCCAAATCTAGAGGTTTCTTCCAGTGTCTGCCATGCTTTGGCACCACAAACATCTAAGAGTATTATTATCTTGCTTCAAGAGGGGAAAATACGACATTATCCTTTCCCAGCATCATTCTCCATTTGTGTGCTCCAATTTCCCCCTTTGTCCATTCATTACCTGTCTCAAATCAGATAATGAATCTGAATCCCTAGATTCAGCCATACTGCCCACCATAGGACAGACAGCAAGATGACTTGCCATAACTTTCTCTTTCATTCATTCCCAGGAAGGAGGAGGAGAAAGAGGAAAGCAAAGGATGAGTGACCTATACCAACAGGCAGATGGACAGCCTTTAGTCAGTTCTGGCTCATTAGATGAAGTTGCTGTCCAGCACTTGCTGCTTTAGAACAAAGCACAAATTCCAAGAATTTGAAATAGTTTCCTGAGCAACACTGCCTCTTGTCTCCATGGTCTTGGCCTAAGTCAGAGGTCCTCAAACTTTTTAAACAGGGGGCCAGTTCACTGTCCCTCAGACCGTTGGAGGGCCGGACTATAGTTTAAAAAAAAAACTATGAACAAATTCCTATGCACACTGCACATATCTTATTTTGAAGTAAAAAAACAAAACGGGAACAAATACAATATTTGTATTTGCATGTGGCCCGCGGACCGTAGTTTGAGGACCCCTGGCCTAAGTGATTCCCACGAATTAAACTAATTGGCCGCTGCATTTCAGCCAGGTGAATTGACTATCTTTAGCTGGTCATATGTGCTACTGGAATTCCCTGACTCCTACTACTGAAAAGGAGGCCATCATAAATAATATCATCAGTTTAAAAAACAACTGACTTTTAAGGGCAATCAAATCCAAATCTCCTCTGAACCAGTTGTGAGCAAGTACGGAGACTTCAGGTACCCCTGTGGGAAGACTGTGAATGCATGCTGCACTCTTTCCCTAAGAAAACAAACTGTGCCTGGCTTCTCTCCAGTATTCATATAGGAGAGCAAGCATTAGCTAATTTCAGCTTGTTGGACTTCCCAAACAGTTTTCACTGTATCTGGTTTGGTGAAAAGCCATGATAGCCAATATTTAGTTTCTGGGAGCCGCCTGTTTTACCCATAGGTCAAAGACAACAATTAGAAGAGTGGAGCAATTATCATTCCTGCTTCTTCTGCTTACTTTCCTAAAGCTGAAATTCCTTAGTGCCTTTTTATGAGGCAGTCCTGTTTAATGTTCTGTTTAAAGTGTATATGATGAGGGGAAAATATAGTATATGCTTGCCAAGCATGCTCAGTAGCAGTGTCCAATAAGTGGACAAGCACATTTGATCTCCCCTGAGGTAGGGTTTCTTCCCAAGCACACTGGACTGGAAAGTGCCAAGAATTGCAAAGGGTCTGAGATTTTACCCCACTTGCAAGCTAACAAATTAACCTGCTACAGTCTCATGGTGGAAGATACAAGACTCTTGGATCAAGGGACCTTATTACTCATGGAGCAAGAAGCATAAGCTACATGTTTGCATAATTCCCTTTGCACCAGATGGAGGCTGATCCCAAGGTGGGAAAGGCATTAGTATGTCAAAGAACAGAAAGGTTACAGGTGTATCTGGAGCCTGGTCAACAGGGGAGAATTAGAGTGAAGAGACTAGCAGGGTGAGCAGGACCCATATTTGCAGGCTTGTGGATCGTGGTAAATTCTGAATTTTATTCTTGAAGATAGGGAGTTGTGCAACTCTTTGAAGTAGGAAATGCCATAATGTGATTTACGCCTGAAGGAGACCATACTGGCTGCAATGTGGAGGAACTATAGAAGAAGGTCAAGAGTGAAAAGTTTAGTTTAAATGAGAGATGAAGACAGTTTGATTGGAAGATAATAGGAAGATGGAAAGATGTAGGTGGAATCAAAACAATATGGAGCTTGAACAAAATGTCTGGTATGGATTGGTGGGGAAAAAAGCTCCATGCTGGAGATAAAGGACAAACTGAAGATAATGTCTAGATTCTCGGCTTGAAGGAAAACCAAATATACAAGAGTAGGTAGATAGGAAATGAGGTTTGGGCAACCAGAGGGGCATCGTAAGAGCTCTTTATGAACAAGAGTGACTTAAAGTGCACATAAATGTTGGAGGGTTACTATTTGGCCTAACTAAAGGCATGGGACTAGATGACACAGTGAATGAGCATAGAGAAAATATCAGACCAATACTACAGCTGTGAGCAAAGATCTAGCTACAATAGTGAGCATCATGGTGTTTATCATGAGAGAATAAAATAGTAGCCAAAAATCCATTAATAGGAGACTGATTAAATAAAACCATACCATCAATTGAAATTGTGTTCTATCAAGTATTTGCTTGTATGGTAAGAGGTTCATGGTATTAAGAGAAAAGAGCTATATAGTGTTAGCCCACTTTTATCCAAAAAATAAAATATATGTACATAAAAATAAGAGTAAAAGAAACATACACAAAAATATTAATGGTGGTTATGAGTGGCTAGATAATAAAATCTTTTGTCTCCATTTTCTAAATCTTCTTCAATGAACATGTATCATTTGGATAACAGAACAACTATAAGAAAATAATCTGATTCCTTATAGCTCATCTTTGGGACTAAATCCTGCTTCTAGAAATTCATGTGTTGGCATTAAACCAACCTCAGTGGATCAGGACAGTCAAATCTACCTTATTTCTGTAGCCAGCTGTTCTGAACCTTGGCTGCACATTAGAATTAGCTGACAGAAGATGATCTGACTTTGGGTGGTTGTGGGGAACTGATATAGGGTTAAGCCTTGGACTGACCTGTTGGCAAAGTCACAAACAAGTCCCAGCTTAGAGAGCACAGACCTCTTAGCATAATTAGGCTTGACCTTATAACACTCCCCAGATCTTATCTGGGAAGGTAATGGGCTGAGGGAAGTGTGGGAAGTGTAACTATGGTCAAAACAAGTGAAACTCACAAGAACTGTGTAACTATGGTAACCACTACCTTGTTTACCTCTGACTATAAAAGGTTGGTGCAGCCTGAGCACCAGTGGAAGTCCTTCTCCTTGAGTTGGACTTGCACGCCTGGTCCCCCAATATTCCCAAATTATCTCTTGTCTCTTTCATTTGTGTGCGGCTCCTCTTCCAGGTCCTGAACCCTGAACCACGCAGGACGTGGAGGGAAACATTTACCGACAGGTGGTGGGCACACAGTGCAATATACAGATCTTGTATCATAAAAATGTACACTTGAAACCTATCTGATCCTATTAACGAATGTCACTCCAATACATTTAATTTAAAAAACAAAATGAAAATGAAAAAAAAATCAGCTGGGGAATTTACATTTCTATGCCAGGGCCCTACCCCTAGAGATTCTGACTTAGACAATCTGGAAAGTGGCCCAGGCACAACTATTTTGGGGCCTCAGGTGACTGATGGCCAGACAGGGCTGGGAACCCCTGGTAAGCTCTGGTTTGTTCTCCAATGCACAGGCTGTAAATATTTAGAGAGGAGAATAGGGTAGAAAGGAAGCTAAAGAAGGAAGATTGTGCGAGAAAGGAGACTTGAGAATAAAGGATGAAAGAGAAATTAATCAGGACGAAAAATGCAAAGAGGAAATGGTTGAGAACTCCTCCCACCTCAAAATAGCTTTTATTTCACACCAGGCACTAGTTAGCTGCAAAAACTCTGATCCCGGCACAGAAGCTGATAATCAGAGGGCTGTTCTGGAGTTGCTGGAGCAGGTGCTTCCTCTCCAACGAGGGAGGGCCAGAACTGTAAATCTCATTTTGGAAGTTTCACGGCCTGGGGATATTATTCTGTGTCGCTGCCACACTCTCTGCCATCTGGTCTGCATCTTGGCTCCCGTTTCTGGGGCAGCCCTCCATCCCTCTTGCAACCCACGGTGTGCGTTCCCACACAGTGTGTGAATGGAGGGGGAGAGCCTTTGGCAAGGCAGCCCTAGGGTCTCCTTCCCTCCAAAGATTCACCAAGTGATCCTTGCCCTGCTGGCTTCCTCTTTAATTGGCCCACGCTGTGGGGGGCAATTGAGATTAAATGGCCACTCGCTGGGTGGCTGTGCAACCCTAGGCATTCGTGGCCCTATTAGGAGCATTTGTTGTATCGTAGGATTGAATGAAGCAACTGCTGTGGCTTGTGGGGTGTTCCTTGAAGCCATATCAAAGCAGGCTCTTAATTTTGCAAAACTGCCTCCAAAGTCAAAACAGCTCTGTACTGGAGTCATTCTAGACAAAGGGGTGTAGCAGCAGAAACCAGAAGAAGGCAGGGAAAAGCGGGGCTTGTGAATTAAGAAAATGGGTTATTGTGCAATTGCCAGCTTGCTTTGACTAGCCAGCAAGGGACAGAGAAAGAGCCCCTCAGCTCCCAGAGGCTCCACATTTCTCTAACAAGGCTGGGCAGCCTATGGGGCCACTGGCATCCCAAGAGAGTGCAGAAGTTCGGTGTTTTGGATGGGAAGGCCCAGAGCTGGGCACTGCTAACTATGACCTTGGGCAAGTTGCTCAGGTCATAAGCACTGCAAGAGTGTGACAGGAAAACACAGAAAATTAAAGGTGTGTTTACATCTTCTCCTGGGAGTATTCTCAAAGGTGAGCTTCCAGAGCCCTGTTCAGCTCATTTAGATTGAGCCAATGCAAGTGCCAATCCCTTGGCAACCCCAGAGTCTGACCACTTCCTGTCATCTGCAGTCACACCTGGGCTTCCTATGGGGTCTCTGGCCCCATCTCCTACTGCCCTTCTCCACTTTGTCCCCCATACACACACTTGCCCCAGGGCCTTTGCACTTGCTTCCTTAAATGAGACCTATATTGGAGAATAAACTAAATTCATAGAAAGAACAGCATTTCCATTTAATAAGGATCTCTTTAGCCCCTATTGCAAATTAATTACAAAAGTGCATACAATAATCTCCCCTTTTTCACTTTCCATGGTTTCAATTACCCTCAGTCAACCATGGTCCAAAAATATAAAGTGAAAAGCTCCAGAAATAAACAATTCATAGGTTTTAAATTGCATACCATTTTAAGTAATGTGATGAAATCTCATACCATCCTGCTCCATCCTGCCCTCAATGTGAATCAGTCATTTGTCCAGTGTGTCCAAGCTGCAGACACTCCCCTCCCCTTAGTCACTTAATAGCCACCACGATTATCAGATCAACTACCACAGTATTGCAACATTTGTGTTCAATTAATTCTTATTTTACTTAATAATGTCCCCAAAGCCATTCACATAAATTTTATTAAGTATCTATCCTATATAATAAAGAGCTAATATGCTAATTAGACTGGATGGCAAAACGACCTTCCAGAATGACCAGTGGGCGGGGGGCAGGACCGTGAGGCAGCCAGGGCTGTGAGGGCCTACTCTTGCAGGAATTTCATGCATTGGGCCTCTAGTCTATATATAAAAGCCTAAACGACCATTTGACCATTCGACTGTTCGACCAGTAGCTATGACGTGCACTGACCACCAGGGGGCAGATGTTCAACACATAGGCATGGAATCATGGAGCAGACTGATGAATCGAAAAGGGGAGGGGGGAGAGGGGAGAATGGGAAGAGATTAACCAAAGATCTTATATGCATACTGGAGGCCTGGCCTGTGGGGATCAGGCCGAAACCAGCAGTCAGACATCCCCCGAGGGGTCCTGGATTGCAAAAGGGCACAGGCCAGGCCAAGGGACCTCACTGTTGCATGAATCCGTGCACCGAGCCTCTAGTATTGTTATAATTGTTCTATTTTATTATTTGTTATTGTTGTTAATCTCTTACTGTGCCAAATTTATAATTTAAACATTATGATAGATATGTATATATAGGGAAAAACATAGTATATATAGGGTTTTATTTTATTTTAAAATATATTTTATTGATTTTCCACAGAGAAGAAGGAAGAGAGATAGAGAGTTAGAAACATCGATGAGAGAGAAACATCGATCAACTGCCTCCTGCACACCCCCAACTGGGGATGTGCCCGCAACCAAGGCACACGCCCCTGACCGGAATCGAACCTGGGACCCTTCAGTCCGCAGGCCGACGCTCCATCCACTGAGCCAAACTGGTTCCGGCTATCTAGGGTTTTATACTATCCTCAGTTTCAGGCATCCACTGGAGGTCTTGGAACATATCTCCATGGATAAGGGAAGACTACCGTATATCAAGACAAACTAAGAAGGGAAATTGCAGCTTGGGATTATTAGTTATAAGCCAATTCTAAATTAAGAGCTGTCGACCACACAGAAGACTTTGCTTACTCAGTCCTTGGATTCTGGGTGAAATAAATTGACCAGGCCAATTACTTAGCAAGGCCCTTCCTAACTTTTAATAAGTAGATGACATGGCTTTTTAACTTTCTTCTGGTGCATCCAGTTCAGCCCACGGTGCTGAGCAATCATTAAATGGATTAGAAGAGCAGCCAGAACCATTAGTCTGTGAGAGAAGTGAGGTAATCACACAGGAAGCCAGAGCAGGAGCCACATACACAGGTCTAGCAGGTGATGAGGAAGAGTGAAGTGGGCAGGTACAGACAATGGCAAGCAGGACCCACCTGAAGGGGGCAGCTGCTGCTCAGCCCTGGCCAAGTTTATTTCATGGGAATGAGAGTCTGGTGCTCCCTCTCATTCTCTCTCTCCCTCATCCTCTCTAGTTCCCTTTCCCTCTCAATCTCTCCTTTCCTCTCCCTCTCACTCCCTCCCTCTCACTCCCTCTCACTCTCTCACTCTCATTCTCCCTTCCTTCCTCTGTTTCCCTCTCTCTCTCTCTCTCTCTCTCTCTCTCTCTCTCTCTCTCTCTCTCGCAGCTTTAAGACAAAACCCCACAGGCTGGGCAGTACAGGGACTTGCATTGTGGGGATTTAAGGTAAAGACTAATTTTTAAGAGCAGCAAATCTTTGCAAGTCACTTCTCTTTTCTCCCACACATTTTTTACACAGAAGGGGAACATTTGCTGTTTTTTATTGCCTAGAGACTTCGCATCTGCCCCCTTATCATTTGGGAATTGAGTATTATGGCACTTGCTGATCTTCCAAGTAGCCGTTAATCACTTAGCTCCACACTGAGGCCAATAACAAGCCAGAAGTGGTTATAACCGGAGCACTGAAGGGTTAAACCAATACTTCTTCATCTCCCAATGTGCCTGATATTTGTTCTCCATGGTTTATGAAGCCAATGGGTGCAAACTGGAGACCCTAGAACCCAGGACCCAGAAGAGAAGCTGGAGAAGGGGGACTGGAATGCACCCCTCTCTGCAGAGATTTTCGGTACCTGTTTTTACCCATAGGCACCCTTCTGTCTTGGGAGACATCCCCCAGGAGGGTGCTCCCGGAACAGCACCAGTGACTTCCCTGAAGCACGGATTGTAGGCAGCTCCACCACTGCTCACTATTCCACTAAAAGAGTTTATGACCTTGAACAGATTCACTTTGGACCTGAGACATAAAGGATTCCTCTAAATTAGCACAGGGCTTTCTCTCAAGAAGGTGCCTTGACATCACCTTCACTCAATAAGCCTTCATTTTAACCTTGAGATAAGGCATCCATTCACAGAGGACTGTGTTTGATTTTAAACTCTCTTGTCTGGAAGCTGGAAAGCAGACAAGTACTGAATGTGAGCTTGTGGTATCTGGGGAAGGGCAACTGAATGAGCGGCCTCTGTCAAGTGTTAAGAAAAGGTCAAAATGAATGGCCAGTGTCCTTTATCCTGGGTGTTTGGATGGGCTGAGCTGGGCTGACGGTCATAGCAGAGTCTCTGTGCTGCCTTCAGTCTCTCTTTGCATCCACTGACGTTAGGGGCAGTCATGAGGCAACAGACAGTCCATTTCCTTCAGTTCCCTGGTGTGACCTCTGCTGTCAACAGAGGCCATGGTTTGTTTTCTACCTGTAGGAAGAGGAGGAGGTCTGGGCAGATAAGGGAGGAGTGCAGAGAAAGAGACCAGGGCAGGGACTAGGGTCATGGAGACAGCTCTTCCCCTGCCCCTTGGAAGGATCTGAGCACTTGTGGGGAGGGGTGTAAGGGCCAATGTGAGTAGTTCATGAGAAGCTGGACGGCACCCAGGACACAGGCAGAGCTGCTCAGGGCCCAGAGGACAGAGTGGGACACAGCTGTTGGAGAAGGTCATTCTCAGCAGAGCTGAACACGGCTCTAGTCCCTCAAGGAAGGGGAATTCCTGAAACCATTTGCATCCCTAACTCCATCTGTTCCCTTGAAATCCAATCTGTGGTTGAACACATCGGCTTTGTCAGAACCTGCTCCACTCAGAATTAGAATCATTGCAAAAAAATCTGAGAAACTTTCATTTCTGTCCTGTGCTTAAAGACAAGTAGAAAGGTTTCATGTCATCAGAGCGAGTGTAGGGTTGTGAGGCAACAGACAGTCCATTTCCTTCAGTTCCCTGGTGTGACGTCTGCAAACTGGTTCTTTAACATTACCTCGTCCACTTCAGAGAGCGGAGGTGGCTCGGTTAGCAAGCTGTCAGCAGAGGCCAAGGCCGTCTTATTACTCTCAGTAGGAACATGTCAGGGGATATGTCCAAAGGGGTCTCCCTGGTCAGATACATGCCTGGAAAGATGTTTGGGGAGCCTCCTGTATATATTCCTTCCAAGGCCTCCTGACATTTAAAGATGCCTTTTTTGACAGGCAGTGGTTTCTAAACGTATTGTAAAGACAAAGTTACAAGAGTCCCAATGTACAGAATGGGTGAAAGTGAACTTTTGATTAAATGAGGGAACATGCATCTGGAGACTCACCAAACCTAGCTGGATACCTAAATGGTATCTTTGAATATTGCCAAATGGGTCCCCTTCACTTTGCTGCCCAGGCTGCTGCCTATTCTGTTTTGGTAGAATGATAGCTAATTACAGGGGCTCTATAGCTCTGCTAGGGTCCCCCCTAAGCACCACGGGAGTTACCAGCATGAAACTCCACTCTGATGATGGTGGCGTGGTTGTGGTTTAAGTGGCTGCACCATTCAGGGTCTGGAGAAGTGGTTGTGCACAATGGCACTTGTGTGTCTTTCAGAGGACCAGTTCTATAACATTATTTTGGGCATTTTTCCTGGCTGTGCAGCCTCCAAATCTGTCTTTTTCATATTTCCTTGCAAATTACTTTCTTTTCTGCTTAAGTTATCCAGAGTCAATACTTGCAAACAAAATCCTGACTTCAAGAGCCTCCAAAAGATAGACAAAAGAAGAAAAGTTACTTCCCACAAAAAAGACTCAAATGGCTCCCCAAACAGAATTATGCATGTATTTAATGTACCCTTTTCCCCTGTTTGGTCCCCTCCAGTTCCAGCGGCTAACGGTACACATTTGGTATGTTGCTCCTTCAGTTTAAGCCGTGACAACTGTCTCAAGGATAGGCACCTGCCTGGAGGAGGTGCTCTGGCATAAACAGAAGAACCATGGTCTGAAGGGGCTGGCTGAGAAGTGAAGGGTCTTAAAATCAGGTTAATCCCTTGGGTGTGTATTAAGGAAAAAGAGGATGGGGTGGGCAGGGGGAGGGCAATGATCAGACTAAAGGAACCATGCCTGTTTCACAACCCCCTAATACCCATCCCTAGGCGAAACCAGTTAACCAGAGAGCCATTTTTTGCATATACAATATAATTATTTTTAAAAATCTCCTTCTACATTGTCTTCAGTCTTTGCTCCCAGCCAGTATATGCAAATTAACCGCCATCTTGGTTGGGTTAATTTGCATATAGTTGCTCTGATTGGCTGGTGGGTGTAGTGAAGGTACGGTCAATTAGCATCTTTGTCTTTTATTAGTGTAGATAGATAGCCAGGATGTGGAAGCAACCCAAATATCCATCAATAGCCAACTAGATAAAAAGCTGTGGTACAAATATACAATGGAGTATTATGTGGCCACAAAAAAGAATGCAATCTTACCGTGTGATAGCATTAACAGACTTAGAGGGTATTATGCTAAGTGAAATAAGTCGGTCAGCCTGGACAGTGTTAGCATTGACCTATGAACTGGGAGGTCACGGTTTTATTCCTGGTCAGGGCACGTGTCCAGGTTGTAGGCTCAATTCCCAGTAGGAGGTGTGCAGGAGGCAGCCAATCGATTCTCATCATAATGTTTCTATCTCTCCCTCTACCTTCCTCTCTAAAATCAATAAAAATATTTTTTTAAAAAAGAAAGAAGTCAGCCAGAGAAAGACAAATAACATATGACTTCCCATTTTATGTGGAATCTAAAGAACAAAATAAACAAACAACATTTAAATAGACTCAGACACAGAGAGAATTGATTGCCAGAGGGGAGGGGATGAAAAGATGAAGGGATTAAGAAGTATAAATTTCGCCCTAACCAGTTTGGCTCAGTGGATAGAACGTCGGCCTGCGGACTCAGGGGTCCCAGGTTCGATTCTGGTCAAGGGCATGTACCTTGGTTGCAGGCACATACCCAGTGGGGAGTGTGCAGGAGGCAGCTGATCGATGTTTCTCTCTCATCGATGTTTCTAACTCTCTATCCTTCTCCCTTCCTCTCTGTAAAGAATCAATAAAATATATTTTAAAAAAAAGAAGTATAAATTTGTAGTTATAAAATAGTCATGAGGATATAAAATATAGCATAGGGAATATAGTCAATAATATCGTGATAATTATGTATGGTGCAGATGGGTACTAGAAATATTGGGGGGAAGACTTTGTAAAGTATATAATATCAAAGTCCTCACAAACAAGACTCCATACCCAGATGGTTTCATTAGCATGTTCTAGCAATCATTCAAGGAAAAAACACCAGTCTTACACAAACTCTTTCAGAAAAAGGAGGAGCAGGAAACACTTCCCAACTTACTTTATGGCCAGCATTTCCCTAATACCAACACTAGAGAAAGACAATACAAGAAAAGAATACTGCAGACCAGTATTTCTCATGAACATACAGGCAAAAATCCTTAGCAAAATATTAATAAATCAATACATTGTGAACAAATGAGGTCTATGCCCAGAATGCAAAGTTGGTTTAAGATTTGAAAAATAATCAATAAAATTTTCCATATTAATATAATAAAGGGGGCAATCACATGATTAGTTCAATACATGCAGAAAAAACATTTACCAAAATTCTACACCAATTCATAATTTTTAAAAAACTCAACATACTAGAAATAGAAGGGAGTTTTCTCAATCTGATAAAAGGCATCAACAAAATACAAAAATATAGCTAACATCATACTCAAGGATGAAATGCTGAATGCTTTCCTCCTATAATCAGTGATAAAGCAAAGACATCCACGCTCACCATTCCTATTCAACATTGTACTAAAAATTATAGCCACTGCAAAAAGAAAAGTCATAATGATCAGACAGGAAGAGGTCTAACTTCACAGATGACATGAGTGTTTATGTAGAAAAGTTTAAAGAATCTATAAGTCAATTAGTAAAAGCCTAATATGCAAATTGTCCCCTTGACTGGGAGTTCCACCACTCACTATGACTTGCATTGACTACCAGGGGGCAGTGTGAACCATAGTGGGCGTTGGTGACCCAGCGCTGGCAGTGGGCAGCAGTGGAAGCGCTGCCAGCCCCGATGGGCCCCGATGAGAGTGGGACCGTGGTGGGATAGTGGAGCAGGTGAGCAGGTGGTGCCAGGACAAGGCAGGTGCAAGTAGGGCCTGATCACCCCACTGATCGCCCCACTGACCACCTACAGATGGCAATCAGCGGCAGCGGTGGGAGGCGAGGTCACCCTCCCAGGTGCTGAGGGAGCCGGGCGCTTGATCGCCCAGCTGATGGCCCCACAGATGGCGACCAGAAGCAGCGATGGGGGGGGGGGCTGCTGCCTGGGGGCCCGATGACTCAGGCAGAGGGGGATGCATGGGAGCCCAGGTGCTGCCCAGGGCCCAGAGGTCAGCTGGGACTTGCCCTTCCACGCCAGATGCTCGTGCTTCCATTGCCGGCCAGGCCTAGAGACCGCACCCATGCAAGAATTTCATGCACCGGACCTCTAGTATTACCTCTAGTATTACCATAATTGACTTAGCAACCATCACAAGTGGATCAGATAAAGCAAGTGTGGTAGGGGAACACTCTAGAGCACCATGCTACAATTAGATGCTGACAATAAGACATATCCACATAGCTGTGCATACGTCTTAAACAAGCACTGAGTAGAGAAAGACTGAGATCCCTCCGTGGAACACCTATGTCAGAATACATTCTACTGTACATTGAAGGAATCATACATATATAAGGACATATTAAGTGCATTAGAAAGACTGGAGTGGAATGGGAGTGGATTTTAGGGACAAGGGGAGAAAACACGTAGCTATGAAATGATGCTCCCAGCAACTGCCAGACAACAACACAAAGAGATAACATGCTGGAAGATGGGGAGACTGAAGGTAGACCCTATTAGGAGCCTGTGTGATCAGCATACACAGACAGTGTTAAGGATTGTTTAATAGGAAGTCCAATTTGCTTTGCAGAAATAAATTTAAGTATTCTTAAAGAAAGCACTTTGATATTTATTGTAGTGGATGCAAAAGTAGCAGAAGGCATAATAGTGCTTGTCTACGTCTTTCAAAGGAAAGTTTGCAGGAAACAGTAATCTGATAACCCAAGTGTTATTAATAGGAGCCTCAAAAAAAAAAAAAAAGAACATTAGCACTGAGACTGTCTTTCATTTACCCAAAAACTCTGCTAGAGATATGTAAAGGAACTGCAGAGTCCTGAACTCAGATCACATGCATGGCCCTTCTAGAAACCAACAGCTCAAGACTGTAGGACATTCTTATCAGGCACATATGAGAAGGAAGATCTAACCACTTAATAACCCAATTGTTTTAAATTCCTATGTAGCGTAGAAGAGACATGGTTCCAGGTTAGCCCTTTAGTATGTGAATTATATATGATTTTAGATTAGACTCTTTAAACTAGAGACTCATCTCAGCATCTAATTGCTAGACAGGGTACAATAAAAATACATTTAAGGCCCCATGGAAATAGCAACAGCCATTAAAATTGTACTACTACTTAAAGAAAAACTTGTAATTGAATGAGACTGCTTTGGTCTCACTATAGTACTCACATGTATGTACGTAGTTTGGAAAGGGCCAGCTCCTAGTGATATAAAATACATTTTGATTGTTTGCCTACAGTGGGGGAGGTTCTGAAAGTTACTGATAACAGCAGGGAATACCCAAGCGGGATTTCATTTAAGAAGACAAAGTATATGATAGAGGAAAGGGTGAAGAGTCATTATATTCTTGTCTAATTTCAATTTCAGCAATAAAAGGTTTCAACACATGCTCGCAGGCTCAGCACTATTGTGTATCTTGAGACTTCAATGCATTGGAATCTGTGCACAAGAACTTTGTAAAGATGTCTAGATAAAGTGACTTACCGTCACTGTGGAACTGTCTCAGCTTGCTGCAGATGTAGTCGTCACACCTGTCACACCCAGTGAAGATGCCCTGCAGATAAAAACCCAAAATTATGCCAGGGGACAAAGGCAGGCAGGATGTGTTACACACGTAACACATTTAACCAAAGTATAAAACATGCACTTTGAATTGTTCTGGGGTAAGGAGCTAGGGGTGGGAGCAGGAGGTTAGGAGAGGTCCCCAGTTCACTCCTAGAACTCTTCTTTCAAACGTATTAGGTAAATTTTTACGCTCCAGGGCAAAACTTATGTGCATTTCTTGGCAGCAAGCATCCTGGTATAAAATAGCCTTTGGCACACCACCATCTAGTGGCAATCAGGAAGAACTCAAAAAGCTCAATTTTTTTTTTCTTTAAACTCACTGGAGGAGGAGTTTATGTACCTGGGAACCTGTTTTCTTTGCATTCTTGGCCCTCTCTGAAGAGAGGGCACTTGGTTGGAATTTAATAATGGCAGAGCAGACTGCCCTCATTTGAATGATCATGCTGCCTTCCATTACCTCAGGTGAGGATAATAGTAACTATCCCTAAGTTTGTTGTGAGGATAAAAATGTCTCACACATGCTTGTGACTATGCCTGTGCAGGGGAAGCACTCAAATATCTTTGCCAACAACCAGTGGTATAGCCAATGACATTCCTACACTTAAAAACTCAACTCACCACTCGTTATGCTAAACCCAGCCATCCAGGCTTGTCAGTTGCCCACTACAACCACCCACAAACATAGGCGGCAAAGCGGTGGGCAGAGGCAGTGCTTCCACTGAGCAAGGGCAAGAAGTCCATGAAGAAAAAGCTCCCATTCTTTCCCCTATTCTTAGAATCATGATTCTTTCTGCGACCTCCAAACAGAATTATTACTTTTAACCATTTTTGGTTGCACAAACACCTCTAGAAGGTAAAACATGGGTTTACCAGAAAAATGCACACACAATCTTACATTTGATGGTTTTGAATGGTTCACTGACCCCCAAAGCTTATTCCCATGAACCCTAAGGTTAAAACTGCCTCATTTAGAGACTACAGTGTTGTATGGAAACAGGTGAAGGGGACTTTCCCTCTGCCCCTATGTGTTCTCTGCCCTGGGGTAAATGGGCTTGCCACTCACTCACTGGGGA
This sequence comes from Myotis lucifugus, assembly GCF_000147115.1. Taxonomy (NCBI): domain Eukaryota; kingdom Metazoa; phylum Chordata; class Mammalia; order Chiroptera; family Vespertilionidae; genus Myotis; species Myotis lucifugus. The sequence continues at coordinate 945,842 of NW_005871367.1, forward strand.
AAAGCTGGCAAGTAGCCTTTAAGCTGCTGTAGTCATTTAGGTATTTTGTCAAGCTTTACCCTCTCCTTCTTCTAGACCAGGAAACGATGCCTGGGAAATGCCCTTGGGCAGTATAACAGCTAGAAGCCCAGGATAAAAGGCCTATGAAACACACTGACATTAAGACCCCAGCCATCTGTCAAATAATTTTGGATTTTAAATAATAACATGAGCAATTGTCCCACAGGCCTGGCTACCCATCTACACTAATAAAAGACAAACATTCAAATTGACCATACCTTCGCTATGCCTTAAGCCACGCCCACCAGCCCATCAGAGCGACTATATGCAAATTAACCCAACCAAGATGGCGGCCAGCAGCCATGGAGCTGGAGCGAGCAGGAGGCTTGGGTTGCCCCTGGCGATGGAGGAAGCCAAGCTTCCCGCTCCGCTCGCCCTGGCCGGCTCTGAGCTCCACTCAAGGCTACAAAGTTTCAATTATAGAAGGTAAATAAATCCCAGAATAAAAAGAAAAAGAAAAAAAGGAGAGGCTGGGAGCTTCCGTCGCCGGGGGGCTTGGCCAGCCTGAAAACAGCCCTCTGCCCCTCACCCAGACTGGCCAGGCATCCCAGTGGGGACCCCCCCACCCTAAAGGGTGTGTGGCCAGCCTGAAAACAGCCATCAGCCCCTCACCCAGGCTGGCCAAACCTCCATGGGGTGAGGGTCCCCACTTGGGGGGGGGGCTTGACCAGCCTGCAAACACCCATCAGCCCCTCACCCAGGCTGGCCAGGCACCCCAGCGGGACCCCCACCCTAATCCAGGACAACCCTTCAGGGCAACCAGCTGGCCCCCACCCGTGCACCAGGCCTTTTATTCTTATTATAATAAAAGGGTAATATGCAAATTGACCCTAACAGCAGAGCAGACTGGGAATCACTGGTCACTATGACACACACTGACCACCAGGGGGAAAATACTCAATCCAGGAGCTGCCCCCTGGTGGTCAGTGCGCTCCCACAGGGGGAGCTCTGCTCAGCACAAGCCAGGCTGATGGCTGCCAGCACAGCAGTGGTGGCGGGAGCCTCTCCCGCCTCCTCAGCAGCACTAAGGATGTCCGACTGCAGCTTAGGTCTGCTCCCTGCTGGTAAGTGGACATCCCCCGAGGGCTGCCGGGCTGCCAGAGGGATGTCTGATTGCCAGCTTGGGCCCGATCCTCCAGGGAGCAGGCCTAAGCCAGCAGGTGGACATCCTCTGAGGGGTCCCAGACTGCAAGAGGGCATAGGCCGGGCTGAGGGACCCCCCCCCCCGAGTGCACAAATTTTTGTGCACTGGGCCTCTAGTCCTACATAATAAAAGGCTAATATGCAAATAGACTGAACAGCCAAACAACCAGTCGCTATGATGCACACTGACCACCAGGGGGCAGACACTCAATGCAGGAGCTGCCCCCTGGTGGTTAGTGTGCTCACACGGGGGAGTGCCACTCAGCCAGAAGCCGGGCTCACAGCTGGCAAGCACAGCGGTGGTGGCGGGAGCCTCTCTCACCTCTTGTCAGCTGCCCACTACAACCACCCACAAACATAGGCAGCAAGCCGGTGGGCAGAGGCAGTGCTAAGGATGTCCTACTGATGGCTTAGGCCCGAGGCCCCAGCTGCCTCGGCCCTTGCAGCCCCAGCTGTTGCCACCCTCTGCAAGGTGATCAATGGTGGGGGAGCAGCTCCACGATCGATCGCCCCCCAGAGGGTGGCAGCAGCTGAGGCTACGAGGGCCGAGGCAGCCACTGCTGCAAGGGCTGAGCCCCTTGCACAAATTTCATGCATCAGGCCTCTAGTATCTTCATAAAAGCCACACCTTCTATTAAAGAAGTGACTAAATAAAGGTGACCAGAGCTGTCACCCACTGGAAGCCACAGGGCTTTCCCCACCCCATCATCATTCACTCCTGGACCATGGCAGCTGCCAGATTTCAGCATACCTTCTCCAAACTGAAAAGCTGTAAATGGCTGTGATTTTAGGGATGTCATTAAATATAGTTTTATATAGTTCAATCATTTTAGAAAGACATTATCTGGCCTGGATGGGGGTGTGCACAAACATTTTGTCCTTCCCAGGTCAAATACGTCACATACCCAATGGACTGTAGCATGAAGCAGGAAGAAGAAAGTTGGTTTTAGTGGAGGTCTTTGGATTTTCTTCCCCCCTCACCCCCTCCCCAAGAGTTGCTAAAGTTCCATTTTAAATTTTTGGTCTCAATTTTCCTAAATTACATGCAAGCCAAACAATGCCTCTGTGGGCATCATGCCACACTAATTGTAGTCATGTCTTTAGTCAGCCACAGTCCCCGCCTTTCCCTTTTGTCTCCCAGGCATCAGAGCCATCTTTCATATCTGATGTTTTCTTTTATGATCTCTTTATACTTTGTTCTTTTCATCTGCTCTTTCATTAGTTCATTCTTTGGCTATATCTACTAATGCTCATCTATAGATGTGTTCTTTATCTGCACTTTTCTCATGTTTCTACTTGGTTCTTTTGATGTCTTGCTCTGGCCTCACTTGCTCTGCTAACACTGTTCACAGATCATTCCTATTGCAAGTCCTTGACCATCTGTTCCAATAGTTCTGTTTCAAAGGGTTTGTGTTATTCAATTTGTGGCCTTCGAGTGTCTAGTCGTGGAGACTGTGAGCTACTTCCTTGAGGGTGTCTTCTACCCTGCTTGTAATGAGTCCTGGGGAAGGCTGACAGTCAGGTTCTCCTCTGGTCCTTGTGAGCCTAAAGGATGAGCAGGTGAGGGATGCCAAGCACCACAGAACCACCTGTGACCTCACCAGACAATTCCCACCTTTAAACTCTTAGAAAGACATGGTCTTAGGAAAGAGCTACAGAGCACTACCCCTGGGTTTAGATGTGGAAGAACAGACACAGGGCTAACAGGTGGCTGGTCAGCCCTTCCTTTACTTCCTCTACTCCTCATACCAGCAGGGATTTTTGTCCGTTTGCTGCCCTGATGTTATCTGGCCTTCAATGGGGGTTGGGTTGCTGCTTCCAGTTCCAACAGGGAAGAAGCAGGCAGTGATTGTGCCCAGGCAATGTAGAGGAAAAGCATGAACAGGATCAAAAACATGTCTTCTTATAACCATCCTCAGCCACCTCACATTTAAAAGCTGGGGCTGCCTTCCCCAGGGGTTCTCAATTGTTTTGTAAATTCCCAGAGTCCACTCTTGCTTCTTACTTCTCTAGGGTTAATTTTTCTTAAGAGGCCAACAGCCCACATTGTTCATCTGGATTTGACACGAATCACCTATTATTCTTAAGGAAAGCCTCCTTCCCGTATTTGCTACATGCTTAACTCCTAGATGCACTAGATTTGGTTCTAGATGACTAAACAAAACCTTGAATAAAAGGCCTCAGCAATAATTTAGAAATAAAAAAAAAAACATCATTTCCTAAAGGTAGTAAAAATATATTTTTAATCTAGAAAAGTGAGACCTTGGCCATCCCACCATGGCCCCAGGGTTGGTCTCCATGGATTATAGAACAAAGAATAGAGACAGGAGATGAGATACAAGGATGCTTATTCTAATCGATCTCCTTAGATTAGTTCCTCGTATTGGAGAAATTGAGTGGTTAGGTGGTCAGCAGAGTGCAGAAAATAAATACCTACACACTCCATTTGCTGAAGGAGTGATTGGTATTTTGACTTAAGAACACTGAGAAAATCCAAAAATTCAAAGTGCATAGGAACAATCTGATATTGTTGACATAAAAATTCCAGTTATTGATAGATTCCCAAGAACCTTCGGGATTCTCCAAAAATTTAGTCTCATTTTTCTCAGACATGTGATGAGATTTAAGGAAGTCACAAACAGTGGATGAGATGACTGGATTGCTGGCGAGTTGTGACTCAACAGCCTGCCCACTGGACAGGAAGAAGGAAGGAGACTTCCTACTCTCTGGCATCAGCTGCCAGACCTCAGTATGGTTTTCCTACAGGAGGTAGTAACAGAAAGTATGTGAGCATTTCCACACAGCAAATGACTTCATCTTGGAGGTTTACTGGGTGCCAAAGAAGTGGTGTGGGTACTACAGGGAGAAAGAACAAAGTAAGAGAAGTAAATACACACCTACTTCTGGGATGTGCTTCGTTACAAATCCATCTCCCATCAGGCTACGAGAGTCTTAGGGGCAAAATACTCTGAATTTCATAGTTTCAGGCTCTGCCACAAAATATAGGGTGGGGCAAAAGTAGGTTTACAGTTGTTCATACAGAAAATAATACAATAATTAATAAACAGTAATACAAGAATAAACTGTTTCACGTACTTAAAAGTGAAACTTTTGCCTCACCCTGTATATGCTCAGTACATACTTGAATAAAGGAGCCAACTAGTGCATAATGAATTGGATCAGAACTCAACAGCTTGCTATAATTCCTAGTGGCTCCCATTCCCTACATGGATGATTCTAGTTTTGACCAGGTGACTAGCCTCAAAGTTCACTCAATTTACTATCTTGACCTTAATGGAACATAGAGCCTAAAACTTCATTGCAGGACCAATATAACCATAGCCTAGGACAGTGGTTGGCAAACTCATTAGTCAACAGAGCCAAATATCAACAGTACAACGATTCAAATTTTTTAAACTTAAACTATATAGGTAGGTCCATTGTTATTAACTTAATTAGGATACTCCTAAGGCTTAGGAAGAGCCACACTCAAGGGGCCAAAGAGCCTCATGTGGCTCGTGAGCCGCAGTTTGCCGACCACGGGCCTAGGATTTTATTTTATTTTTTTAATATATGTTTATTGATTTCAGAGAGAAAGGGAGATAGAAACATCAACGATGAGAAAATCATTGATCAATTGCCTCCTGCATGCCCCTCACTGGGAATTGAGCCACAACCCAGGCATGTGCCTGACTGGGAATTGAACTGTGACCTCCTGGTTCATAGTTCGATGCTCAACCACTGAGACACGCCGGCTGAGCATAGCCAAGGATTTTAAGTCCAGCCCTTAGGTGGACAGATCTCCACTAAACTCAACTTTAAGACCAGCGACCCTAACAGTATACCTCTTGAGTAAAAAGAAAGGACATAAATGGAAATTTTGGTTTCTATTTTAATGCTATGGTAATAAATCAACATTTCCCCATAACTGGTTTTAGAAATGCAATAACGAAATATAGACAAACACATAAATATATTATTTAGAAAAACACTGTTCCCAAAGGGCTGCCATGAAAAGAATGTGACTCTGGGTGATTTAAACCTCTCTGAGCCTTAATTGAGAAGACACTTCAAACCAGGTTGTAAAGAAAATGTCTAGTCTAGCACAGACCTGGCAGAAAGTAGGTGCTAAACGAAGAGTTCCCTTCTCAAACTGCTTTAGATAGTCTTATTGCTCCTGCGATTCAGAATAGCCTTCAGACATCTAGAAACAAATGCCCCCAAAATCAATCTAGTGGTAAAAGGAAGGGTGGGGGTTATTAGCAGTTCTATGTTATAGAAAATTAGATGAAGAAAAATCATACATCTCACAGATAGTGCCTGCCATCTTCATATATGCATAATTCATAAGGTTATAATTAAAAGGTGATGGAGGTAGATTGCAGCTCCCCACGGAGGTGCCACTCAAAGCTCTAGCTTTAAGTGTGCCAACTGGCTCTTGGGGACCAATGCCAAGAGTGTAGTTGAATGCTTTCTGCCAAAAACAAAGATAATTTAATCAACATGGAAGGGCAGAAGGAACTGGGCTCCTGAACCAACATAGTCTTAGGAATCACGAAGGTGTCTTTCAGGGTGTTCTGAACCTGTGCCAAGTGGACACAAGAGAGGTAGGTGGATCCACAGCTGGAGAGTGGCCAGAAGGAAATGACAACCTCTGAAAGAGGAGAGATTGTGTGAAGAAATAAACCAGCCTCATAAGCCAACCCAATACTAGGGAAGAAGTACAAGGACATCCCCAGGTTTAAAGTCAGTGGCGTTCTCTCATTGAAAATTGTCTTTAGAGCAGCAGTGGCCTATCATGGAAGGGAAAGAGGAACAGCCAGTGAGGTTTTGATGTGTAGATGAAGCTGTGAGGCAGGACTTAGCCTAGGCACTGTATCATTTTGGTTTGGGTGCTTTGGGAGGCTGCACTGATAATCCAGGCAGGGTGGCCAGTAGGAAGTGACTTTAAGCCAGAGCTAACAAACCAGACCAGGTGCCCAAAGCAGCACTACCTTTTATTTAGCAATGCTCACACTTGACAGGACTCATTCTGGCTTGAATCCAGGTACATTACAGCCTTAAAGTGGAATCAAGACCAAGCACCTGAAATGAGTTGAAAACAAAAACCTGGGAGTTTACTATCAGCTAAAATAGCAACCATCTGGCCCCTTCATAGCCACGACCAAAATTAAAATGACTAGGTGGTGTTGCTATGGTGATTTAGTTACTACCATTGTAGACAGGCCTGTTCCCTTGGGTAGAGTGACAAGGTCCCATGAGCCCCACATAATACTGCACTTTACCTCTGTATTCTGATCATTACAATTCAATTTTAAACTTCTGTTTCTAACCAAAGCCTCAAGGACCCATGAAATATACTACGAGCCCAACTTCCTTTCAAATGCCATTATCTTGGGCAGGCAGCACGGCTTAAATAACCCCAGGCCTTGTGCCCTTCTAGGGATGATTCTAAAGTTAGATGCAGAGTTCCCCCTACTTAGGACTTAAAAACAAAGCCTCTTAGTAATTTTAGAAAAGCATAAAGCTAAAACACAAAAGAATAGCTTGTAACCAAAAGTTACTTCACTGAGGCAACTGCAATTTACCAAAGACCTAAGGAAGGGCTCCTCAAACATTCCATGGAAACAACAACAGTTGGCTTAGGAACCTTCTCTTCCCCCACATAACGACATAAGACACCATGGTTCTTCAGAGCAAAAATGGGGCAGTGGCTGGAGACTGTATTCTCCAGAGAGCAGATTAAATGCACAGAGGAATTCATTTCTATGACGACAAGGAGACACACAGCTGACCTTAGCTCTTTCCAGGTCCCTCCATGCTGTAGGGACTCAGATTTTTCCACAAACTCTCTGTTTATCCTGGGCTTACCTTCCAGAGGTCATAAAGCTCTGGTCACAGCTACTAGAACAGCAGGTTTCAGAAAAGACTCCAGGCACAGGCTGGATTCCTCAGCCCCCTTGAAGGCAGAGGCTGCTGGTTCAGAGAGAGCTTTTATAACCTCTGACTAGATTTTTTTCCTCAGGAAAACCTGAGGAGGAGGAGAATCCACAATTCTACTCAGCTGCTTCACATGAGGGAGCCTTCATTTGAGCAATAGTGCACTATTTCTTTTTTTAAAATAATTCTTTATTGTTGAACGTATTAAATACGTACCCTTTTTCCCCCATTGACCCCCCCACCCCTTCCCCAGGCCTTCACCACCCTATTGTCTGTGTCCATGGGTTATGCATTGTGCATACAAGGTCTCTGGTTGATCACCTCCCACCCACTCACCCTCC